>NC_051182.1:111220165-111327240 GCF_013339695.2 Rhipicephalus sanguineus | reverse complement strand
CCACTGTAAGCGCGCGCCTTGGTTTGTTGAACTTTCGTGCCTCTTTATGACGCGCGCGACGCCCTCCCATTTTGTATATATGCTTGTTTTCACGCGTGCAATAAACTTCAGTTGTGTGTGAGCGCTGGTTTGTGCATTTCCTTCCTTATTATTCCAACCTGTAGTTATAGCACCAACGAAGATTAGTAAGCGCTTATCGTTCGTTACATACAGGTGCGGCGACGCAATGAATGTAATCTCATTTCCCCAAATGCCGACTACACTTTCTAGTGCACCCTTTAAATATCAGAACCTTGCACTGTATTCGTCGACAGTGTCGATGGACGTTGATTCCAAACGCATCCGCGAATCATAGACCGCTCCTGCACTTCATAGGCAACAGAGCTGTATCTTTTTTTTTTTTTCATTTATGCCGTAAGGCGCACTGGCGCCAAAAAAATAAAATAATAAAGGTGGCGCTTTGAGCCGCTCAACTGGTCCACAGTGGGACAGATGGAAATCGCGAGAGGCCGTCGCAGCTAAACACATGAAGTTGTGATTAAATTGCGCAGTAGCATGTTGCACCTTGCCAAATTCACTGTGTCCTAAGAAGTCCTGGCACGGCGCAAGCGGAAAGCTACAGCGCGAGGCCCGCGCACTCGTCGCGGCGGCTGCTGCTGCGGCAGTACACACATTTCCCATGAGCGCTTGCGCACCCGTTGGTGGCGCTCGTGTGCTTGAAAAAGGTCTATTGGAAGTGGTCCCTAGATTTTCGATATGCTTCACCTCATTACACTCTCGTATTGCGGCAAAGCTGCCTTTCAAGCTCCGTTACGGTCGAACTTTGTCAAGAGACCGTCAACGTCCGAATGGAAGTGGTCCCTAGATTTTCAATATGCTTCACCTCATCACACCCCGGTATTGCGGCAAAGCTGCCTTTCAAGCTCCGTTACGGTCGAACTTTGCCAAGACACAGTCAACGTTCGATTGGAAGTGGTCCCTAGATTTTCGATATGCTTCACCTCATCACATCCCGGTATTGCGGCAAAGCTGCCTTTCATGCTCTGCTACGGTCGCAAATGTACTAACTCAAGAAACACTGGTTCCAACATGGAGATGAAAGATGTGGCAGAGGTGGGGGCTCAATTAATGCTGTTTTGGACCTGAAATTTGGGCAGGAAGTCCGAAAAATCGGAAGCCGAAGCTTTTTAGCATCCAAAATTTCAGATGTTCTTATATATCGACGTCTACGAGGTAGATTTGGAATTCCGGACTTGAAGGGAGCATACCCTTGTCCGCCACATCAGTTAGGCTTCCAGAGAAGTTGAAAGAGGAGGAGAGGCTGAGGAAATGGCATCTTTGCCTATCACGTGTAAAGTGTTGTCGGCAACACTTTGGTTGCACCAAATCACGTACATAAATAGAATTCGACCTCTACATTGCCTCATTCTTGATAAGACAACTATGAAACACGACCCTGCCAGTGCTTCAACAACCTAGTGAAAAGAAACACTTTCGTGTTGCTATCTCATAAGAATATGCTTAGCAATCCTCTCCAACTTTTTTTTCTGCAATTTCGCTTCGAAGTATTCGAAAAATATTCGAGAAATATTCGAAAAATATTCGATTCGATTCGCACTCACACTTCAATATTCGAATTCGCTTCGCACCCAAAATTTTGCTATTCGCACAGCTCTAGTTTTAAATCAACTTTGCGCAGCCGCTTGCACTTAACGTACATTTGTGAGGCAGAAATGTTGCAAAAAGGAAAATGTGGTAGCGACGTTGCCTTGAAATTCACGCACCTGCTGTCTGTGATGTCACCGATTTGGATGGTGTCTGCTACAAGCTTCTGTTAATATTTTAATACTGTTCATATTTTATTGGTAAAAATGGAGTGGTACATTGAGTTCTAGAGGAAACAGATTTTACATGGCAAGCTCCATGATGCATTATTGAGGAAACTGTGCCGAATCACGGAAAAGTAACTTTCAAATGCGTGACGTCGCACTGAAGTACGAGTTTTTGGTTTTCATTGCCAAACTTTTTAATAAAGTACTTTTGACGTTAATTTTCTCTTCTGTCATGGACCTGTGATTGCCAAAGTAACCATAGAGTTCTCAAAAAAATAATTCCATCTAAACTGATTTGCTGCTTCATTTCACTTTTATATTCTTTTAAACAAAAGCCTGCCTATATATTCGTTGTGCAGAGGTTCGCGAGAGAGGAGGCAAGAGCGAGGTGATAGCGAGGAAAATCACAGACTGGAAAAGTGAAGCGCCCCACCACAGTGAGTGCTGTTGAATTTCATGCTTTTGGTGTGCAATATGTGTTGCTATGTGTTGATGTTGCTGCAAGTTGTGGTAGTGGGAATTGTCAAGAGTGCAGGCTTCAATTTTAGGACCAGAGTGCCTGATTTACACGCGAATTTACGGCAAGCCCTCATTAACTCCGGCTCCAATATCTCGAAATATCGGTTGAGGCGAAATATCTTCCCCGTCACAGTATAAGTACACATGGCATGTCAGTGATGGAAGTACTGCTCCACTTGCTCCAAACTGATCTTTGTTAACTGCTTCGAACCTGCTCTGAAATGCCATTGAGAAAATAGACAAGGAACTTCAACTGTCTGACCAACTCGCAAGCCCTAAGGAAACCAAAAACAACCTGCATACTATCATCCTGGTGTGCTAGTACAGTCCTGAATATAACGAAATCGACAAATTCCTGAAAAAATGTGTTACAAACAGGTTTTCGTTATGTCCAGTTTCAGCATGAAAATTCGAAAAAGAAACGCACAAATTAAACAGAAGGGGAAGTGAAGGCAGAGCTCACCGAAAACATTTCTTTAGCGGCAAAAAAACTGCATTATTTTGCTCTATTGCTTGTGCATGGGGGATGGCAATACTGGACATTTGTAGGACATCAATACAGGGTGTCTACCGACCGGGAAAACCGGGAATTCTCAGGGATTTTGGGTAGTTTGGAAATTCTCAGGGAAAACTCGGGGAAATTGTGCTCCCATCAGGGAAAATCCACAGTAACTTTATTGAAAGGCAACGAAAGTCGCGATAGCGCTGGCTCGATATTTCGTGAACGCATTTTTCAAATCAAACGGCCGCTGCGGCTGCGGGGAAGTGGCGCACTTCAATGCTGTCATCGCCTTCGGAGCGGTGAAGTGGGAGAGAATCCGGCTAATGCGTGGCATGCGGGCACCATGAACCACGACACATTGTATCGCGCAATGTTGTCAGGGTGTTCTGTGACTACGCGGTGTAGTTCTGTATTCTTTCTCGCGCGTGCTGCGCGTTAGCGCCCGATATGGTGTTTTTGTTATCGCCGCGTGTCAAGTAACAAGCATGATTAGTTGTAGAAGCGGTAGCAGTAAATGTAACGAGCTTGAGTTATCTTGCAAGCGATCGCGATCGTTCAGAAAGCGGATGTCTTCGACAAGGCTGGTATCTGGCAAGCCATCCCGATCGGCGAGAAAAAATACGACGCTTGTTGGCTGTTATCGGAGAGCTCACTCGCTCGGATCCCGAGCTTCAAAGATGCTATTTAGGACTCCGTGGAGAATAGAATAAATTTCCAGGCGAGAGCTAGCGTAACTCACAGCAAGTGAAAGCTTTTTTTTTTCTTTTTTCCCGATGAGGGCACATGCTGAAACAGGTTTTAGGCAGTCGACCGATATATTGGGGGGCTGCAGCTCGCAATTACCAGCCACACCACGTGGATGTCTGCTGCAAAGCCGAACCACAAAACTTTTCAGAGCCAAGGCATAGCGGCGACCGAAATTCGCGACACCGGCACGGGTCCCGTTGGTTCGATTCGGCGTGCGATGTCGGAAAACAGTAACGTTTCCACCATAATCGGATGTGCCGTAATTCAGGCTGTTGCCGTGCTTTCATGAGATTTTAGCCCGCAGCTATATTGCTTTTTTTTTTGCGAATTTTATGCCTTCGCCATGATCTTCCTTATCAAGTCCAAATCGCGATTACATCACCCCGCGCGTCGTATGCTCCATGCGCGAGTGAAAGCGTGCGAGCGCTGCCGACGAACGGGGCTTAAGCAGAGATGAAACGAGCCGACTGTCTCGTTCGCGCGGTGGGCACATGGAGATAGGAGCCGCCGGGTTGGGGGGGGGGGGCTGCGTGAGTCCGACAGGAAGTGTGTACTTTGTACCAGCGGGCATGGTCGCGTGTGCCGCGGTATCTTTAGTGGGGATCAGCAGACGGCTCATGCCTTTGCAGGTGTTGTGCTCTAATTGCAAAACGTCCCCGTTGAAGCCATAGCAGTGGCGGATCCAATGGGGGGGTAGCGGGATCCCCCCTCCCCTTAAGCCAGCCCCCGCCCCCTCCTTCAGTGCCTGTCGTCCACCTCCTTTGTCAGGCTGCCTGTTGAGTTTGCCCCCTTTTTCAGGTTGCTTTGCCTGCTACTGCCCAAAAGGGGTAAAGAGAATCTTGTCCCTGCTCTCTACCTCTCTCATCGCTCTACCTTTTCCTGCTTCCCTATGCACATTTACAACAAAGGCTTCTTACGCACCGCCATAATCCCCTCTGGGTTGTTGTAAATATGCGTGACCCACCAAAATGCACTGCTGAGCGGGGGCTTCAGCCTTTGTACCCCCCCCCCCCCCATTAGGTACCTGAATCCGCCCCTGAGCCATAGATAGGGCACTTCTCTCAGTGCAGCGGCTGCGTTTTCTGTAGGAGCGAGCTGCCAGCCTATATTCATATAAAATTCCTCTTTGTTGCTATTGGATTTACTGTATTGCTCTCGCGGTGAAACTGTGACTTTTTTTCTAACGTGGGATGGTTTTCGATGTTTTGCGTTCGTGGAGAGCAAATGGTTCGGCTGGGCAACGTGGTAGCAAAGGCGTTGCATTGCTCTGGGCAACGCGCGAGGATTTGACAACAACCCGCAGCAGCAGAACAAGCGCAATTCCACAGTGCATTAAACCTGCATTTGTTTCGTATATTGTCACGTGGTCGTGACGTCGACGAAGACAGCAGTCGGCGTTTGCAGGATGAAACTGTTTATTTGGCCGAATTTGTGGCCGGAAAATGAGAACTAGAACTACAGCAATACACGCTGTACAATGATAGCGGCGAACAGGGCGTCGTCCGTCGATCAACTGACAAGCGGTCAAGCGCGTCTGCTTTTATACAGGCGCTATGGAACTTTCCAGCAATATCGCTGGTGGCGGCGTTATCTCTCAACAAAGCTGGAACATTCGCGTGCGGCGCGCAATCTTAACAAAACGATCTACTAAAATCGTGAAGCTTCTTGAACACTGCTTCGCGGCCAGCGTTGAGCGTTGATAACCGTCCTTGCTGGTCAAACTCAAACACATCAAAATAAAAGAAGAAGCGGGCGTGGCAATATACATGTGCCACTCGGCAAGGCATTTAACTGTGATTGCTGCACTTCAGGCTCAAAAAAACTGATTTTTTTACGCAAAAAATAAAAGATGTTTTTTCATGTTGCCATATTAGTTGAGCATTCTTGTGGCATTTTCAGTTTAAGATTAATCCTTTAGTAACTGCCTTGCATGAAAGGTCGAATTTCAGTTTAACGAAGTTTCGATATAACGAAGTGAGTTGCCGCTTTTACCAACTTCGCTATATTGGGGTTTAACTGTTCTATGTACTATATTCAAATGGGATTAAGTCGTTTTTATTTTCTAACGTGCGTATTAGAGAGTGACATCACCGAGCGATATGGTCTCTACCCGAGTGCAGCAGAACGAAGTTCTGCTGCACTCGGGGAATTTTAGCAAGAACACTCGGGGAAAACCTGGAATACTCGGGGAATTTAGAAAAGTCAACTCGGTAGAGACCCTGCAATATAACGCTCCTCCGTCATAGTGTAGCTGTGGGCTCCAGGATTGGCTCTGGCAAAGCGTCGTCACGTTGCTGGAGCTAATTGCGGAGCTTACACTCTAGCGAATCCGCAGCGCAGTGCAAGACTGCATAGTGCGTGATGAGTCGATGTCCTAAGATCCGTCCTTGTCTCGGATAGTTTCCACCAGGGCCTAATCTGACATCTCCTCGGTAGTGTCGGCGCAGTCCTCCGGGAAAAAAAAAAAAAACCCCTACAGGTCGTCAGGGGCGGCTCCGTGCACGCGCACTTACCCTATTTAGTCGAATCTAACGCGCACCTTTTTTTCAGTAAAACGAGTCCAAAAATCGCATGCGCGTTAGAATCGAGTACCGAAAAAAAAAAAAAAACTTATCATATTGCCATTGGCATTTCAAAATGGCCGCCTCCTACGCACCTCGGCCATTTCTGCCAATTGTTTCAGTTCGTACGTGTGCTGAGGAGTTCGTCATCCCGTTCTGCGTTTGCATCGACGGCATGGAAGTGCCGACTCCAAATACTTGACGAGTGCACCACGATGCCGCATTTAAAAGAAAAGTTATTACGTGTGCAGAGACGGACAGCAATCGGGCCGCATCGCGGTTGTTCGGAGTTCCCGAAACGTGTGTGCGAGACTGGCGCAAACAGAAGCAGAAGATTTTTTACAGCGAAAACTTCACGAAAAGGTTTCAGTGGACCAAAGCAGGGCCGATTTCCTGAAATTGAAGAGCATTTACAGCGATGTGGACTGATCCATTACGCGACTCGTATCGCCGCCGTAGTGGTGACAGTTTAGTGGCAACGCCCGCTGTTTGATTTTGTTTTATTTTTTGAAGCTTTAGTTCTCTAAAACCCAAATACATGTTCTTCGGAATGTGCGAAGGTTGACTCCTACGGACCTTTTTTTTTGTTCTTTTCTCTCACGAAAAATGGGTGCGCGTTACAATTGATGTTTTACTTTTTTTTTTTTTTTTTTTGACGCGGAAAACTGGTGCGCGTCACCATCGAGGGCACGGTAGAATCGAGTACATACTGTAAACCGCGCAAGGCGTCGAAAACGAAGAGCGAACCACGGAATGTTTGGAAAAGCGCTCTCCATACGCGGGCACAAACTCTCAGCGTAACCACACTGAACTCGAGGCGCGAACTCTGCGTGAAATCGAGGTGTAACGACACAGAGCAAGGATCTTTTAAATGCGAATGCATTTCTTAGTCGGGGGTTGTCCTGCGTCCCTGGCCGGCGTGTGCACAGGTGTTATCTCTCCGCGCGTGCTCCTCCTCGCCCCTAGCAACAGCTGCTCCGTGCCTAGCAACCGGAGCAGGTGGTGAGCGGCGGAGAGTAAGGGAGAGGAGGAGCGCGCGGGCGTGTGATGGCGCTCGCATCGTGGAGCAGCGGAGGGTAAGGGAGAGGAGGAGTGTACCCGGTGAGGGCGCTCGCATCGCGGAGCTCGCTCGGCGGAGAGAGAGCTCGGGCGCTCCTCCTCTCCACGCTCGGACCTATATATATCATGCAGGGAGCGCGCGCTTTGGTGTCTTGATAGCGATGGAAGTCTGTGAAGTCGAATCTCTTGCGGCAACGATACCACTACGACGAAGTGTAACACAATGCAACTCGAGCATTACGCCTCTACGTGCACACTCTCGTCTCTCTTCATTAATTAATCGCACACTCATCTGGTGCACCCAAATGCATTCGCATTTCCTCACAATCCCCTTCAGGGAGGTGCGGGTTTTTTTTTAATGGTGTCACGTGGTGTCATGTTAACAAAGTGCAGTTCAGAGACTTCTGCAACAACCGAAGAGTGGTGCTGCCAACGCAAGAGCCTTTTTTAAAGAAAGCCGGCGTGGCGGCACCCACGAGCGGCTGCTGGAAGCTCCCGCTAACAAAGCGGCAGCGGGGCAGCTTCAGATGATGCATGCGGCTCCCGCTCATGCCAAAATGACAAAATTCGAGGCAAAATCCATAGGTTGTCGGTGGCGAAAATTCATTATATTAAGGGTGTCTCCCGCTGCCAGTTTGATACATAGAGGTCTCAAATACATGTGTTTCTATGGAGTCATGTTGAGGAATAGAAAGACTTCATAATATTGAGGAATTCGTTGTATGGAGGTTCGTTATAGGCAGGTTTAACAGTATACAGCTTTATCAGCTCTGATCTCATTCATGCGAACAACTGGCATGTAGCTAATTTAGCTGCTTTTTTTTTCAGCTGACTTGCAGTCTATTTTGCTGAAATGTGAAAATGCCTACGATTGCTTTGAACTCATACCTATTATCAAGTGCTGCTTTGGCAACAGTTATGTGACTGCGGTTACTTCCATAATGTGGTACTCATTTTTACTGGTTTGATATCGTTTCTGCAACAATTGCAGGTGTTGCATATAGCTAATTTCACGGCACATGTGATAACCAACCATCTTTTTAATTGTTTGTTTCTTGCAATTTGTGTTGATTGTTGTCTGTGAAATACCTTTCATAATAAATATTAATATTCATTAGGCACTCTGATGATGCTTTGAACTCCAGGAGTTGTATGGCATATTTTGCCATGTGCTCCTGAAACACCAACAGCTGCTCTAAAATAGCATTTTTTCTGCTCCAAAATCTGCTCCAGAAAGTAAAAGGTCACTTCCATCACTGTCATGTGAAACTGTCGTTATTACTGACGGTATTTTAGGAAGGCTCCAAGTGGTCTGTGCAAGGCCAGAAGGCTTTGTGTTAGTGATTTCAACAATTGCTTAATTCTTATCTACATTTTATTAGCTGTTTTACAGTTTCGAGTTAACGGGGGTTTTGCTGTGCACGTTGTACCCATGTCACACAGGCAAATATTAAATGCTGTTTTGAGCGAGTACACTTCGCCACTAGTGTCGTTAGCAAGCTGTCATACAGGAATGTTTCGTGGCACTAGCTGCAGAATACACTCTTTTGCAGCCTAAGAGGCCTAGCACTTCGCCACTTCGCTGCTTTGAAGTCTTTACAGTAATTACATGATTGTAAGTCGACTCTTACAAATAAATTTTCATTAAAGACATACTCATGGGTGAATTCGACAATGGACATTTATTACGTAGTTGCTGCACTGACTACTCATCCTCACTAGCCATCGTTAAGCCAGCCCTTCTGACATTGGAAGTGTGTCCTCGCTTTGGAAGTGATGACACGGTCTTCTTGGGTGACCATTTCACATGTCATCGGTCAAGACAGATTGTGCATTTCAAAAAGTTAGCAGCGCAAGAACGATTAGGAAAGGACGAGACAACAAAGGTAAAGAGCGCTATGCAAGGGTTGACGCTTGGGCAAGTTGGTGTGGATTCATTTCAAAAAGTTAGCAGCGCAAGAACGATTAGGAAAGGACGAGACAACAAAGGTAAAGAGCGCTGCTTGGTCATGCTGGTGTGGATTCATTTCAAAAAGTTAGCAGCGCAAGAACGATTAGGAAAGGACAAGACAACAAAGGTAAAGAGCGCTGACAAGGGTTGACGCTTGGGCAAGTTGTTGTGGATTCATTTCAAAAAGTTAGTAGCGCAAGAACGATTAGGAAAGGATGAGACAACAAAGGTAAAGAGCGCTGTGCAAGGGTTGACGCTTGGGCAAGTTGGTGTGGATTCATTGATTAGGAAAGGACGGGACAACAAAGGTAAAGAGTGCTGTGCAAGGGTTGACGCTTGGGCAAGTTGGTGTGGATTCATTTCAAAAAGTTAGCAGCGCAAGAACGATTAGGAAAGGACGAGACAACAAAGGTAAAGAGCGCTTGGTGTGGATTCATTTTTGAAATGAATCCACACCAACTTGCCCAAGTGTCAACCCTTGCAAACAGATTGTGCAGTTTGGTTGTGCATGGCGTAAGTCTGGAAGAGCATTCTGGCTTAGTCTGCAAAAAACCTCGGCACTTGGCGTGACACGCAAAAAATTTGGATCACGCCTTTGTCACCACTGTCGCACCACCCATTCAGAAACTCCAGATCTACGTCTCGCCGTGCAGTTGCTAGTTCATTTGGCACGGAGAATAGCGGCCCTCTTGATGTATGCGTGATCAGCACTGAAGGTTTCTTTGGCCCGGAGCGCCCTCGACAACGAAGTTGGACTATCAAGTGCTACAGTAGCATGTGTCTGTCAGAAAAACCATCTCCAAGAGCCAGAAGGAAAGGCTTTTTTTATGAACTACCAGTACTGCCTGAACAAATCGCCACCATTCGTTGTCAAGAGTGCTGCTGCTGATTTGAACAGTGGCCCTTCCATCAACCATTGAAGCTCAACACTTCCACAAGAGTAGTGTGCACCATGTATCGAGTATGATGTCAAATTTGTGGCGAGCGCAGTAAAAATTGAAAAAGAAGTCCCACACAAGCACCTGGAATAACGATATGCTGTGTGTAGAGCCGGAAAGCTTAGTTAATAAAGCAGATTTCTTGTTTGTTTTGCCATTCCTGGCGGTACAAGTTTTGGTTTTGTTTGTAAGTCGACCCCTCGGCTTTGGATTTTCAAATTGAATCAAAATATGTTGGCCTCTAATCGTGTAGATGTGTTAGCATCAGTAGCACTGAATTAAGTTTATGCTGCGCTAATCATCGTGGGCTTTTTTTATTGTTCCCGACTGCAGTTGTCATCCAGTCGCATCTGCTTTCTCCGTATGTTTATGCAATACTATCGTTTAACCAGTGTTGTGGACTCGAACGTTTGTGGTGTATAATTTATTTTTCTTCGTGAAACTGATGTATGCACTCCTGTCATGGCTTCCAAAAGGCAACTGGCACTACCTGACAGATAATAAAGTAGTATTGAAAACAGTCGGTAGTACTTGTAAACCATTGTTTTTGTTATTATTAATGTTGTATAACAAAACACACTATACTTAAAAAATGATTTAATATTGATATCCACATTCTCGGGCCACTGTCCATGCCCTGTTATGGTCGCATTGTTTACAGCTAGCCAGCCGCTACGATTTGCGTCACGACACGCGGTGATTGACGACATTAGTGCGAATGCAATCACTTACATTTTGCACATTTATTTGAAAGACCGCTTATAAGTATAGCAGGCTATTTAGAAACATAACCTGAAATAAATGTGACTACTGATTCATCCATCGCCATGACTATCAATTCCAATGGACACTTTCCCGTATAGCAGCGTGCTGCCAAAGTGATATCGTGCTAAAGTGCACTAGATCAAAACATCAAGTTTTATGACCATATTGCGTTCATAACGGCATTGTTTATATTACAATGTTTTGCATAGTACGCATGAGCATAAGCTCTGCGCATACACTCTATGCCAAACACCTGTTGTTACGGATACAATGAACACTGTACTAAAGCTTTCAGATGACTAATATTGCCCGTATAGCAGCTGTTGCATCATCGTCAAGAGTCAATTCTTTGTGAACCAAAGCTAGCCATTTATTGCAATTATCTGAGTAGTGAATGGATGTCGGTGCTCTTTTCATTCACTTCACTCCCCTTTTTCTTTTGCAGGATATGTAAAGTGCAATGCTGCAAGGACAAAGAAAAAGCACTCGTTCCAATGCATTGCAGCAGGACTTTCTCGTAATTATTTGTAAATACAAGTGCTGTTGCATCAGACTGCCGGTCTTTTTAACCATAAAAGCCAGTTCAGAAATACTGCAGATTCAGTTTTTCATTTCCTTTTCATTGCTGACCTTTGAGCACCGTCACGCAGCTGCGTCTCTCCCTCATTGTTTCTTGTCATCATTTCTGTAAAGCGTATTGCACTCAACTGCGCGTTTGATGAACACAAATAAACATTTGGGAGAAGAACTGTCCTTGTGTTGTATTTGGAAAAAAAAAGCCTTGTGACTAGGTACAGTTTTGCACCTCATCTTAGTGCTGAGGTGACCCACAAGATCTGGATTTTCTGGCAAACATGCCAGTGTCGGAAGGTTGAAAATGCTTTCCTGTACAGCAGAAGGGACTTCTGGCTGCTGCAAGGCATTCAAAAAGATCAACTGATTGGTTGATTAGTTAGGTTTCACGTCCCTTGAAGTGTAGTGTGAAATCGGAATAATTTTGATATCCCGTGGTTCTTGAATGTTTCCACCTCCATCAGAATGTGACTGCCACAGTCATAGTTTAGCCTGTGACCGCAATATCATTGAGCACAGCACAGCCAAAGTAGCCTGTGTTGTTTTCCTCATTTTTTTTCTCGTCCATGTCCACTGGCAGCGCACTACAAGCATGAAGACGTACCAACTAGCCCCTGTTGCCGCCTTATTAGCAAAGTAGCAAGTATTCCAAGAGCCTGCATTTGGCCGTGCAACAAGGGGGGCACAGGTCACGGCACTGCACAAAACTCTTGCTCTGTTTCACACTGGACCCCTTGTCACTTCAATGGCCAAAATGCAAGTGGTACAGTGCAACAGGTTTTATTTTCATCGCACAGACAAACACATGGCACAGAAGTTCCAATGGCGACACTCTGTACACAGCTTACTATTTGAGCAAAACAAAATGAGGTATAGTAGTACGTACATGTTTCGCAAAGACTTGCAAAATTAAAATGTTTTTGTGGGCTATGTTTCAAATTGAAAACACTGGCTGTACCACTGGTGAAATACTGAACCTGTCATTCAAGGCATCAACAAACCTTTTTGGCCAGGAATTGGGTTGACATGCTGGGCTCATCTGTGCTGAAAGGGTTTTACGTGGAATGCCTGACATTCTTCCATGCAACAAAAGTGATGTACATGGTTATACACTGCTTCAGTAACAGACCTGTCACCGGTTTATGAAAAAAAAAAATGGATGCAAATTAGAAAGATCAAATGAAGCTCTGCAACACATTTTGAGCGAGCATAGAATTGCCCATCGACAATGCCTTCGCAAGCACTCAAGGCAGTTATTTTTCGCCGTACTCAGCCCGGACTTTGCACTTTTGCTGAAAATTGCTTTGCTCTTTTTATAAAAGTGTGGAAATTTTTCTTACTGCAACACAGCGTGAAAATGCCCCTAGGCTGGTTAAACATTTCAACAAAATTGTGCCCCTGGTTATAAAGGAAACCTTGTAAAGCTAGAATCGCACAATGGTATGACTTACCGGGTCAGTATAAAAGCAAGTGTTGTATGGCTTAGTGCCAACAATTCAGCTCCTATTCATACAGCCATCTAAACACTTATGTCACTGGTGCCTGTCGCTTTCTTAAAAAAAAAAGCTATAGGAACACCTAATTTTCAAGATGCGTAAATTCGAGAGCATTTGTCGCTTATGTCGCTGAGCTTAGTGTTGGAGCAAAATGGTGCCGAGCTTTCGGATGGTGTTCTCCAGCAGTGGGATGTACATCGTGTCGCATCGATTCTTCAATTCCTCGTTTCTCGCGTGTTTCCCGTTTTCGACCTGTGGGAGCGAGGTAATGTGCGGCTCTCGCATCGCCCAGCATGTTGCTTCACTGGGGCTCGTCGTGCCGGTTCTGCCTTGCGCGTTGTCGGGGGCAAGGGCGCCATCTAGTCGATCGCCCACCAATGCTTGCTTTTCAAACATTTTGCCAACAACCACGTGCAGAGTCTCGAAGATGACTCAAATTGCGTGCCTCTTTTCTGCCACTACTAGCCGATAACAGCGGGGTCACACGATGAGCCCAGTAAGCTTTCGTATTTAAATAGGATGCCATCGATGTTAACAGCATCGGGCACTGTCGCCACACTTAAAAAAATACGAGTATTTCTGCCGCACAACTATAATCGTCGTCTGGCTTGCTCGCGTTTCTTTTCTTGAAAACCCGGCTCACACCGCCTTCCTATCAAGAAGGCTTTGTGCGTTGATAGCGGGCACACCATTCGTGACCGGGAAAAGCCAGGACCGCAGCGATAACGCGAGGTGGATGACGATTATTGTTGTGTGGCAGAAATACTCCCCAAATACTACTCAATTCATGGAAAACCACGCTAGGCACTGGTGTTGTGACGACGCTGTCTGAGACTTAAACATGTTTCAATGTGATCAAGATTTTACCGAAAGCTCTTGTTTCCAAAAAGATTTAAAGTGGGTATTTCATGCCTTCTTTTAATTGTCAACACTTGTACAAATGAGTGCATTTGAGAGCTGGGAGAAACGGGCAGCGTTCTTGTGTTTATCGCAGTTCAGCGACGTCGGGTTCATTCGCAAACTGATTAGACATTCCATCCTGCCTTGCAAGGCATTCCATCCTGCCAACACCGAAGTTCAACAGGGTGACCCTCGTATCACCGTGAGCATTGCTCTACTGCCAACATAGCGACATCATTAAATAAAACGTGAAGGCTGCAGATGTGTTACCAGGGACAATATTTGATTGTCAATAACTGCACGTGTTAAGCTCATAAGAAAAACTTCGAAAACGTCCACAACGTCATACTCTTTAGTATCAGAAACATTCCAGTTTTGCTTACAATAGCGGATATAGAAGCAAAAATTGCGCAGAAATGATTTCGGGAAAATTTGCACTCAAAGCTTAGAGTTCCGATGCAAAACGAATATTGTTTCATGTTTCAGTGTAATCAAGCTTTTACCAAAATGTTCGTTTCCAAGAGGAGTGTTGCATGCTTTCTTTTAATTGTCAACAATGGTACAAACGAGTATTGCATTGCTTACTACAAAACATACATGTACATGTACTTCAATACTGGACTACACACAAGCAACAATTTATGCTTGCATAAAAACTAAATGAGATTCGTTGAAATGCAGGTTCCTATGGGAACGTTGGGATAGTATACGATACACTACATAACCACCAACAAAGGAATGAGTATTCTGGATTGCGATGTAAAGAATACACGCTGGTACATCACAGCTTCAGTTTCTTATCAATACTAGCTGTGTGTACTGCATCAACAAGAAACAAGCTAGCATCACCTTCGCAGTCTTGTGACCTTTCTACACACATTGAAAGCACTAGAATTGCTTCGCTCGTACAAAGTGCACATTGAATGAAATGTCACTTGAATGTATTGACATATCAACAGAGCAGCACATCGCAAATCCCAAAACGAAAAAAGATTAACACAGCCCCTTGATCAAAGGTTACAAAGTAGCTTTCTTTACCACATGCATGTGCAGCTTCCAATATTACTCCCAAGGAATGTAGCATACATTATAGCATTGGTGTCGTTCAGAACACAGTTTTTATTTCCAGTAATGCCACACTTATACACCCATCCATGTCCTCAGAAAAGGGATGGGTGAATCTTCAAACCGTGCCCAAGCAACTCATTATGGCACCTTTCATTATAGCTCTACAGAAGCTGCCTGACAGATTCCATGCAAGCGAAACTCAACCAACAAATTTTTTTCACGATTTGCTAGAGAACATATTCCATTGTCAGCTCTGTCATTGCTGCTCTTGAAGCAACGACGAAACTTCGTGGTAATGCGCTGCATGTTTCTAACGCAAGCATTGTAAAATGTTGCAGCTTCACGGAGATGTGGAATGTGTTGTCGCAAAGACGCACGAAAAGACAGAACTCGTGCTTATCCCACGAGTTCGTCTTTTGGATAAATTACTGGTGCACGAATGAAAAAATTATGAGGAATCGTGACCAACATTTTTCGATACCGTTACCTCAGGTTTCAACGCAGTACAGGTCAAGAAATGTCCTTGCGCGTCTCAAAATAATAAGCTGCCGAGAACACTGCGCACACACAGAACCACGTACGTGACACAAATGCACTCGGAAAGACTTGCAGCGAGACTACTGCATCGAAGTTGTGACATTCATTGACACAATGGAACAGAAACCGTACGGTCTACTGTACGAAATTGTGGAAAGGAATAAAGAACAAAATTGTCTCCTCTTCTTCCCTGGTAAGTTGCTTCGAAGCTCCAGGTCTTCTACTTTTGCTGCATGGGATTTGCCTTCGAAAGCATCTGAGAGCCTTGTGACAGATTAGAAGTCTCCGAGAGCTTAGAGGATTCCGAGACTCCCAGGGATGCCACGCTCGCTCGCTGGATAGAGAAGAAATTGAAGCTGATTTTTAGAAAAGCTTCCTGAATGTACTTTTTGTTTGCATGGAGCATGCAGTCACACTTCATTATAACAGTCACGTCTGCCACAAAAATAACTTTGTTATATCCAAAAATTCGTTATGAACGTTTATTTGTAGCACTGTATCTATGGCAAGACTATTCTTCATCTACTTTGTTGTAACCAATAATTCGTTATATCCATGTTCATTTATCGCGGTTTGAGTGTACATCCAACCTGAAGGGGTTAGATTTATTCGTAATTCGACAGCTGCCGCCGCAGTGCTGCAGTTGTTGTGGTTACCGGCAGCTGACCCGAAAGACGCAGATTTGATCCCATCTGTGGTGGTCACATTTCGATGGAGGCCCATGTACTGTACGATGTCGGTGCTTGTTAAAGAACACCAGCTGGTTGAAATTACCTGAATCCCTCCACTATGGCGTGCCTCAATTATATCGTGGTTATGACACATAAAACCCCCGAAAATCGTTATATCACTGGCAACTCGACGTACAAGATAAGGCCATATTTGTGTCGCAGTGAAGCTGATACTATAGCAAAATTCGTCGTTCTGGAGTACTATTAAAAGAACTGTGCTGCATGAGCCGTTTAGCATATTTTGAGACGTGCCTTGCTCATTTTTCCTCCATGACATGCAACTCCCTTCTGATTCAATCCATCCTTTGACAGAATCTGCCAAAACAGTGCTGTTCGATCGGTTACGTATAATTTCAAAGATGCAAGGAGTGATTGTGGTGTCGTTATGAGAACTGCACTTGTATGGATGCGGCATTCAACATTCATTTTGAAAAGTGGTGATGAATATACTTCAGGAGTGCTGTTTATTGAGCTAATTGGAATAGCATAGTGCACTTCTGGACACACTTGAGAAAAAAGGACACAGAACCGCACACAAAAACCGTTAGTGGTTTCCTGTGTGCCTCACCCTGTCCTTGTTTTTCAAGCGTCTCCAGAAATGCAGTATGGTGGCGAATGCTTTTGATACACTCAATCCTCATTATAACAGTCACATCTGCCACGAAAATAACCTCGTTAGATCCGAAAATTCGTTGTATTTTATTTGTAACAGTGTATCTATGACAAGACTACTTTTCATTTACTTCGTTATAACTAGAGCTGTGCGAATAGCAAAATTTTGGGTGCGAAGCGAATTCGAATAATAAAGATTGAGTGCGAATCGAATCGAATAATTTCGAATAATTTTCGAATATTTCTCAAACATTTTTCGAATAATTCGAAGTGAAATTACAGAAAAAGTTGCAGAGAATCCTTAAGTATGTTCTTGTGAGATAGCAACATGAAAGTGTTTCTTTTCGCTAGGTTGATGAAACGCTGGTGGGGTCATATTTCATAGTTGTCTTTCTTATCGAGAATGAGGCAATGTAGAGGCCCAATCCCATTTATGTACATAATTTGGTGCAACCAAAGTGTTGTCGACAACACTTTACACGTGATAGGCAGAGATGCCATTTCCTCAGCCTCTCCTTCTCTTTCAACTTCTGTGGAAGGCCAACTGATGTGGCAGACATCAGTTGGCCGGAGTTCCAAATCTGCATCGTAGACGTCGATATATAAGGACATCTGAAATTTTGGATGCTAAAAAGCTTCGGCATCCGATTTTTCAGACTTCCTGCCCAAATGTCAGGTCCAAAACAGCATTAATTGAGCCCCCAACTCTGCCACATCTTTCATCTCCATACTGGAACCAGCGTTTTCTTGAGTTAATACATTTGCGACCGTAGCGGAGCTTGAAAGGCAGCTTTGCCGCAATACGGGGGTGTGATGAGGTGAAGCGTAATGAAAATCTAGGGACCACTTCCAACCGGACTTTGTCTCTTGGCTAAGTTCGACCGTAACGGAGCTTGAAAGGCAGCTTTGCCGCAATACGAGAGTGTAATGAGGTGAAGCATATTGAAAATCTGAAGGGGTCACTTTCAACCGGACGTTGACTGCATTTGTCTTTGGGAAATTTGGGCATTTGTCTTTTGGCAAACACTATTAAAAAAATATTCGAAATTTCGAATATTCGCACACCCCTAGTTATAACCGATAATTTGTTATATCGAGGTTTGGGTTATATGCATAGTGCAGTGCTATACTTAAGTGTGGGATTTCTAATGGGAAGTCAGGAACTGTTCCATATATCCTAGTTAGACTGAATTCGTTCAATAAAAAGACAAGCCACATATAAGAGGATGGGCGTAAATGACACAGTGAAAGCACGATTTGACGCAAGACAAGGTTGATTGGGTTGTCACTTAGGTGTCTCGCAGAACTTTTACATATGCCACAGAGAATCTATTACACAAGCGTTTCGCAAAGAAGTGTGATAAGTCTGAACAAACAAAAAGATGCCAACAACTAAGCTGCATATCTTTATGTGTGGTCACTGAATACAACAAAGCACAAATGTTTCATATTAGCTGAACCAAGATCTTTAATAGGTAGCGGCACTCCATAAATGGTTGTCACTAAAGTTAAAGGGGTCCTGACACGAAAATTTTCAGCTGTCATTACCTTCAAATGAAAGGCCATGCTCTCAAGAGCCTGGAAAATGTACTGGTAAGCATGAGTGTGCCCTGAAATATTAATTATAACATGTTTTAAAAAGCCTGTTTGGTTCCTACTGTACCCCGATGTCAAAACACGGTATGAGCTTCTCATCATGTGCTCGCGCAACATGTAACGTTTCCACAGCCGCTCCACTCTGTTGGCGATGCAAATGCGGCCATTTTGTATGTTTTGGTACCTAGACGTCGTCACAACTAGCCGTGCTGGTGTGTGGTCATCAGAATTGATAACGTCACGTTAGTGTCAATGTCAGTAGGTGGGCCATGTGAAAATTTACTTTAGTGTCAAAATAAGGTATCTCATCTGGATTTCCTGAGCTTCACTCTTGATCAGAGTGATCTTTATGTACAAGAGATTTGTATGGCGGAGTGAACTCCGCTTCAAAAATTGCTTTCAGTACCCCTTCAACACATGCCAAGTATTTCACATGACTTGAGCCAAGATTTAAAAAACTGCAGCGTAACTTGGTAACAGAATCAAACCAACATCAGTTCATCCACGACCATTTCAAGGCACTTGGAACACTTTGCCAGTACTCTTCTACCCAATTCTGATTGCAGTGCTATTGCTCCCAATCGCAGTTTACGAAGTGCCACCACATACCCGTCTGTGCTGCCGCCACACACGCTGAATCTTCCTTGCGGCATGCTGGCGCCGAATCTCCTCGGCCTTTGGGTCCGGCAGCTGATTGGATGCGGCTGGTTTAACCGTGGCAGTCGGTTTGGATTTTGCTACCGCTGTTGCGGGCGCCGACGCTTCTTTACTGCTTTTGCTTGCCGACGACTGCTGCGGCTTCTGCAAAAGTTCGAAAATGGGCCCTGCAGTCAATTGCTGACACACTTTGCCCCTTGTTATACTACATGACTTAGTTTAGGTGCTGTTTGATGCCCCCAAAGCAGTAGCTTGGCTGTGATAAACACAGTAGTGGGAGAAGGGGCAGTAGATGTGTCGTATGTACAGTTAAACCTTAATATAGTGAGGTCATTAAAATTAGAAATTTAGTTCGTTATATTGAAACTTCATCAAATTGAAATTCAACTTTTTATGCAAAGTGTAGTCACCAAATGCTTCCTTTTAGCACTACAAGTGCTGGAAGAATTTTCTAATAATGTGGTGGTACCAAAAACCTAATTTAGTAACAAAAAAAGTTTTGTTGAATGTGACATCCGACGAACACGACTTGATGCCATGCCGGTGAAGTCTTCTGCACAGTGGCTGTACGTCACACGTAAAGCCAAAAGGCAGGTCCAACGCAAAGCGGTACTTAATATGGGGTGAAGCTTCCGCATCTATTATGCCACCACAGCTTGTCGTGAAAACGTCGGGTCTTGCCCAGAGTACTGCGACACCAACACTGTCATGTTCACCGGCAGCTCTCTCTAGTGCAGCATGAAATTTGAAAAATTGCGTGCAACTCAACCATATATGGCCATCGACCCCAGCAGAAGTTTAAATTTATCGCCTCGGTCTTCCTCTGCGGCAGCAGTAAAACTTCGTTGTATTGAAGTCGCGGATAAACATGCTTCGCTATATAAAGGTAAATAATACATGATGTTCTATGGGCATGAAGTTTTAAAAGTGAAATATTTTGTCATATTGAAGTTCGTTGTATCGAGGTTTAGCTGTATGCTTTTATACGTAATGTTTTTTTTGCAGCTCAGTTACTCATGTGCACAGGGTTGTACCAGTGTGTAACTGTCACGGTACATGCTGCTACAAAAGTTCACATGCCAAAGGTTAAATGGCAATAGTCAAATTATAATTTTGAACGCTGTAAAATTAAGAAATGCAAAAATGCATTCTGGCCTGTCCAAACTAATTTACCTGTGAATTTACACTGATGCAAAAAGAAAATATGTTCTCCAAGCCATCAACCACCTGCTTTGGCTAATCTACAATAGGTCAAAGTCGTGCCTGTTTCTGAGACATTATCCGACTGGAATGCGTTTTTTTTTTTATGTCCGCACAGCCTATACTGAACATGTGTCAGCTGCACTTTATACTACAATAACACTAATAAGAAAGCTTGTTGCTGAAGTGTTTTTACGCAAGACTCTGTGACAACTTGCTTTAAGCAAGCTTTACAGGAGCAAGAAATTGAGTTGGTTTAAGACAAGAAAAACATCAGAGCGAAATTGTTCATTAATATCTGGATCTTGTATCTAGCTTCACAGTAACTGGGACCCACGCAGGTAGTAGTTACGAAGATTAAAAATCATGCCCATAAACTGCAACATACAAAAAACAGCAGTACGAAATGTGCAGCAAGCGCACCCACGATGTAAAAAGAAGCACGGTAAATAATAAAAATAGCAAATTACACAGACCACTAAGTGTATAATCTATGGTTGTGTATAAGTGTATAATCTATGGTATTGGCTCATGCAAGACACAGGATGGGAAACTTAAAAAATTGCAATCTGCTGCAGGTTACCTTCTGCGACATTCCAGCTGTATAGTTATGCTTACTGACTACCTCCTCTGCCTTCTTCTCTTCTTGCCTCAAACGTGGCACATACTTAATTAAAATGATGATGATACTCCAAGGATGATTGACGCCTACCCACTTGGGGGGATTGGCCAAGAGTAGGGCAGATAAAATAGGATGTTCAATTTATAGTAGAAATTGTGGTGTCGATTAGAATGCATATCAATATTAGGATACTAAATTGACCATTTAGAACGAACATTCTAATACGAAATTACTTTAAAACAAACTGTTGACTGTTAACCAAAGAAAAGAAACATATTAGTATTCATTTTCTCTTTCATAGGTTACAGCTCTTAATGCACAGACAATAGTGAATGAAGACTGTCCCTATCATTATGCTCCACAAAGTTTCAACGACACTTAAAATTGGATAAACAGCAGGTTAAAATTGATCAGTGGATAGCATATCTACAGAAAATCCAGGGACATAAGAAAAATAGTATGTGAATACAGGGCACTGTCTGTCTTCTACCCGATGCCTGGCCTGTCCCCCACTGTGGGTTGAGCCACACCACATCTAATTAAGTTCTTAAGGGCACAACTGGCATCAAATGAAACCTGAACAGCAGCAAGCATTTGCAGTGGCATAGTGCGCCGTCCTGTCATCACCATGGACAGGCGCACACATCCGGTTTGGCAGCACTGAGCATAGTATATGCGTGCCTGTCCATGGTCATAACCGGACGGCGCGCACTATATACCACTATGAATGCTTGCCGCTGTTCGGGTTTCATTTGACGCTGATAGTACATTGCAGCCATAGAGTTTCCTACAATATTTACTAGAGGGAACTCTGGCGCTAGTGTCTATGAGAGCTGCACCGCATGACGCTTCAGCCAGCATGGGAATGATGGGTAGTACACAAATTTGTCTAAACTTCGTACTTTCGGCTCCGTTTGGCTCCGCGTTGCCTGCATCTGCTTTGTCGCAAAACGAAGTTCAGCAAAAGTCAGCAGTTCCACTTCACCACTTTATCCTTTTTAGGCTCACCAATCCAAATCCGGTCACAAAGTTCACAACGGTCCGTTCTTTTATCCAAAACGAACGCCAAAACACAGCAATAAACAAAGCCACCAGTGCGTTCGAAGCTGCAAGCACGAAGATTAGGCAAATCCGTGTACTACTCATCATTCCCATGATGGCTGAGCGATCGCAGCACCAGAGTTCCCTCTAGGTAATTGTAGGAAACTCTATGACTGCAGGCACTGCAGATCTGTCCCGCCAGTCGCCACGGAATGTCACTTACGTTGTTCGGGGGTGTCGACCTCGACTCGACCGTGATTTCTGACGTCTCTGTTTTGTCGTCTGGCTGCGGGGGACCTCGGGTGACGCTGAAGGTGTTTGAGCGCTTGGCCGTTGCGACGTTCTTGCGTGGTTCGGTGGCAGCCGACCCGGCTCGGTTCGAACTGGCTGGCCTCTGGCCACTTCCACGGCTGGGCCACTGGCGGTGTCTTTGGTGGTGTCTTTGTCGGTGTTCTCGTCAGTGCCTTCACGGGTGTTTTTGCCGGTGCCGCCGGCTGCAGCTGGGACTTCAGCCGGCGAATTTCTTGTCTGAAATACGAGCACCAAAATACTGTGAAACCTTAATACAACGAATACAGATAGAGCGAATTATCCGTTATAAATAAGTGAATGAAGATTACTCTTGCAATTAATACAGTGTTGCGTATATTGCTTTACAACGAATTTGACGGATATAACGAAACCGTTCTCGTGTTAAGTTCGACTTCGTTATAATGAGGTTTGTATGTAAATGCAACAACTCCACATGGATCACTCCCAGAACTACTAGTACATACTTCCACTCCGGCATGAACTACCAGATTTCCTCGCGTATAACGCGCACATAAAATAAAAACAAATTGGGGCTATAGTCAAAACAAAAAACACAAATTCCGGTCTTCAAAGGTGGCTTCACGGCAGTGCTTCCCAGCTATGCAAAGAAGCTAGCTTCTCAGCAATACGCGGGGATCATTTTTGGAAAATTATCCGCGAATCATTGTTCAGGGTGCAGGTTATTTGCAAGAAATACGTACCATCAGAAATTGTACGAAAATTACCCGAGCTTTACGGTGCCAGCAGACAATGAAGCAAATGTAAACCATTAAAGAAATTAAGTGCTCAATGATTTAAATTTCGAAACAATAAAGAATAGGAAATAAAGAAGGCACATATTCTCGTGCTGACTGACACTGCTGCAATGTAATGCGACTGCACTTTCGCAAGTGCGGTACTTGCCATATCACAATGCATTGTTAGGAGACACTTGGTAATCTCATATTGTCAACAATCTTTGAGCATAAACGACAAAAATAAAGCAACCGACAAAAGACTCAATCTCATCCTCAGATGTGAGCATTGTGTTATCTGAGAAGTGCACTCTCACTCTTTTTCCTTCAGTTGGAAACTGAGTCGGCGATTCTCCTGACTGATACGATCCATCTGCTCACGAAGTTTCACGAGCTCGGCACTCGACCCTGCAAAAGAGGAAAACAAGCGCAGATTTTAAAACTGAACTGCACAGTAATACCTTCCATAACCACAATATGTTTATAAGGTAAGCCTAGGATTCCTTACTGTGCTGCACCTAAATCTAACTAAACGAGCGTTCTTGTACTCTGCCCTTGTCTAAGTGCACCACGGCTGTGATTGAACCTAGAGCGTTGACCTCAGCATCGTGACACCAAGCCAATAGGCTACATTGTCAAATGCAGATGCAAAAGTTGAGCAGATGAAGAGGCAACTATTGTGGCAGTTGTGTAACAAGCGACGTGTACACAATACACATTACACACAGAAGCCAAGCCCTAGAAATAAAAGCAGCATAAAAATAAGAAATTGAATCAGTGAGAATTGGTGAAGAAACACTTTAGATCACTCCCAAGTCATCAGCTTGAACATCAACGACTGCAAGTGCGAACAAGATCACATGTGCTTACAAATCAACGTAGTTTACAGCCAAAATTTCATTTTTGCATCTGTAAACACTCATCCATGCAGAAATTCTTTTATGATATTATCGGACATCTCTTTTCCATTAATTCAACAATGATGGCTTAGTTGTCATTCGAGAAGGTGGTAGTAGGACCACGTAGCATTCTCCTGCATACCTTAAAAATTTTTTAGTTACAGAATTTTGCCGGCAAGCACAGAGAGGTGTTCAGAATCGTGAACACTTACCTCGCGGCTGACTGCTCGTCAGCCGAGATTTGGCAGGGTGCAGTTTCTCGGGCGTGGCCGTCTCTGAAGAGCGTCTCTGGATGGCCTGGAGTTTTCTGTCGTTTCAGACGTCAGCAACACAGTAAGAATGAGGGACAGTCATTAGCTTGCGTATAATAAAAATCACGCGCAAGACAGGTCATCAACCAATCTAATCAATATGCAAATAAGCACTGTAGGAGCTCGTGGCTTGATTACAACTGCGGACACCGTAACTGACAAACACAGCGAAGTGTCACACTATCGTGTTCTCACCCGCACAAGCTGCATCTAATTTCTTTCATTTGCTAAGGCCTACGGCATAAAGTCAAACCATGCCAAGACATTGCCCTTAGATGCAGCTTCACAGCAATTAATGTCACAGTGCAGAGAAGCCACACCCAAATGCAAATATACAAGTGGTGAAAGCAGCGCAAATATGGCAATGCACGAAGCGACTGTGGTTACAAGCGGGCTTTCAGTGTAGTAGACTATGGATATTATCATCGTACCGTTATATACTGTAACAGTGGCAGTAAAAAAAAAAATTGTCATCACTGTTGAGAGGCAGTATCGCAAGTTCAAATGAGAACTGCCCGTTTATAGTTTGTAGAAAACATGGAGATAAGAGTGAAGTGTGAAAACGTACTTCAACTTGTCTTCTTTTTCCTTGAGCTGCATTTCAAGCCTGGCACACTTTTGCTTCAAGGCATCCTGTGCAAACGAAAAAAAAAAAGAAAGAATTAGGGGAGTAGTAGTAATTTTTTTTATTTTAGTGGAACCTGAGCAAGACGCATGTGAGAGATAGAAAGAAAAGAAAGAATACAGTGGCTGTTTCTCTCAATGGAAATAAGAACTGTGAATCATTTATACTCGAACCTCGATATAATGAATGATTGGTTAGAACGAAATAAATGAAAAATAGTCCTGTCAGAAACTGTCAGGAACAGTGTTAGAGTGCATGTTTAAAACGAATTTTCGGATATAACGAAGTTATTTTCATGTCAGATGTGAGTTTGTTATAACAAGGTTATAGTGTATAACGATATGCTTACTTCAACATAACACTTCAATATGCTTGCTTGTCAAGTCTAATAAGTTAATCACGCATTAATACCTCCATAATTGTTTAGGGCCAATATTTTGTAGCAATGCCATTTCCTATGCTAATGCCTTTTCATGCTTGGCCAGTGGTCAGAGCGACGATCCGTCACAGTTATCAACGGGATCAGTCGGGCCATGAGTGGTGGATGATAAGACCAGTATAGAACAAGCCACGCCACATCGCAACAAAACACCAGCCCAGTTCAACAAACAAGTGGGAAGCAGGAAGATACTGTTGCACTCGTTTATCACTGTGGGACAAAAGCAAGCAAAGACTAATCTCTTCTACGAACACCTGTATCAGCTTCTGTCTGCCTGCTTATCTCGTCCAAATCGTAAACGAGTGATCAAAAAGTTAAATGCTAGGCATTCGCGCACCTGACAAAAGTGGCACAGACACTAATGTAACAATGCTGATCTGTTTCGGGAGCTTTGGCATTTTATATACGTCTCCAGTTGCACACGTCTTGAAAGAGATAACACGGGACAAATGAAAGAGAGCCAGATAAGATGATAAGAAGGGCACTCACATCTCCTTTCTTTTGTTCCTGAGCAGCTGCCGCCTTGTCCTTGCATTGTGAAGAAACAAAGGTTTTTGATATAAGCCAGGCATCACATGAGGTCCTCTGCACTCAGTGCGACGCCTGAATTTCTGTTTTTGCACTCTTAGAAAAAGTGTAGGCTCCATAAAGAGACCATTTCACTACATATTCTTAAATACTCGATAGAATGAATTCAACACAGGACTGAGAAAGAACACTAAATAATGCACAGGACAAGCGCTATTCACGATTTGTCCTGTGTATCATCAGTGTTCTTTCTTTCTTGGTCCTGTGTCGAATCTGCGCTACCCAGTATTTAAAATTATCAACCAACTAGCCCAGCAACGAATTTTCTTAAGCTACACTCAACACTTCTTTTAAACAATTCACTGCAAATAGTCCTACTATTCTTCCCTTTAAGGAGGCACAACACAGTAGGTGTTTTTGGAACGTCAAATATTTCATGCTTATCTAAAGTTTGATGTAATGATTTTTCAAAGTTTTCAGGTGCTTCGTAATAGAATTCCCCATTAGCTATACGATGCTTTATTCTGGTATAGAAGCATTGGAATTGAAAGTTTTTATACATCTTTGTTCATCAGTCAAGGAACATACAAAAAAATAAATACTAATGCTATTAGACTTGTGCAACTTATGCTGAACATTGTTCACAATGTGGGCTTTGAACATAACCAGGCCAATGACATTTCGAATGTAGTTTCCTCCTAAATTAAAATTTTCAACCCCGACTTTTCAATGTGAGTGCCATTTGCCAATATAAATTCTTCATTTAAGAAAACAACTTTGTGAATTGTCTGAGTTCAGCAGATACGTCAGACACGTTACAACAACACAGCGAAATGTTAGGTGCGGATGTATGGCGTTCCTTTTGAGGCCACAGATGGCGTTTTCAATAAATAATGGTTAAGTGTTAATATGCGAACCACCAAGCCTAAAACACAACAGCAGAAAAATCTCCTACATCTCTTACCCCCCTAATCCCTTAGCAACAGTTTTCCTGCTGGTTAGTAGATTTTCTCTGTGGATCGCTTTGTAGTGATTGAGGACAACAGCATTGATAATGTTCAGGTTCACCCGTGAGAACACAGGCTGACCACGTTGTTGACACAGTGTAGCGTACCAGACTACGCAGAATCTGCAAGCCAGGGCCGTAGCCAGAAATTTTTTTCGGGGGGGGTTCAACCATACTTTATGTATGTTCGTGCGTGCGTTTGTATGTGCGCGTGTATATATACGCAAGCAAAACTGAAAAATTTCGGGGGGGGTTTGAACCCCCCAACCCCCCCCCTGGCTACGTCCCTGCTGCAAGCATTCACTTTTTAGTGAAAAAATGGAGCATCTCTGTGTTTCATGTCTAGCAGGTAAACAGGTCAGCTATGTCAGTCTTCAAAGCTATTGAGAAATTAAAGTAGAATAAACAAAATCGATGTTATAATAGTACCGTAGTGCGCTGGTACGTGCCGCAAGAAGCGAAACAGGAGAAGACAACGAACGTTACGTCGTGTGTATGTCAGTCCTGACCCACAAAACTGCGCGCACGTTTTTGTGTGGCCTCCCTTACCGCACCCGTATGATGGCCCATTCAAGGTCCTCAACCGCACACCTAAATACTTTTTCCTGCTCATCAACGGCTGAGAAGATACGGTTTTCCTTGACTGTCTCAAACATGCGTACTTAGATACCGATGCTTCAACAACTGCTGCGCTTACAATCACTCCAGACTGCCATTCTTGCCGTGTGTATTTCGCAGCTCAACAGTCTACTCCTGGCCACCTCTAACACACCAACGACTTCCTCGCTGGAAGGGGGCCCTGTAGTGCCCTAATACATGCCACGAGAATCCGAACAAGAGAAGACAACACACCAAGCACGAGATGGCTGCGCCTGTTCCTATTCGCGTCTGAAATATATAATTAGGGAACTCCCAGCATCGACATCTGACTGCCTGTTTCCACAGTACAAACCAGCACACTGCCATCAAACATGACTAGCAGGAAAACCTGTACTGGGCAATCGCTCATAAAGGACAAACAGCACAAAAACAAGTGAAGACAAAGGGGTGCTCACAAAGGTAGGTGAATCTTATATATCTCGTGTGCTTTTGCGCTGTTTGTCCAATACAATCAAAACAGGTTAAGATTGCACATAAGCAGGACAACTGCACCTAACTAACCAAGGTACTTGCAGCATGCTCACAGGATACGAAGTAACAGCCTTACCTTGGCTGTCTGCGCAAGCTTGTCTAGTTGCCTGGACTTGCGCGCACAATCGTCCTCGAGTCGCTTCACCTTCGACTTCAGTCCCTGGTTCTCTGAACGAAACTGCGCTACCCTCTGAAAATGAACAGTGGGCCTCAATTATGTTGCGTGCTTGCCGAACATGCAACTCTTATTATGTGTGATGTTTAATGATGCAATGGACGTAACGTTTACTGAAGTAATTAAGAGGGCTGGTTTGTGGATGTCTACAATTGCATTGCACTTAGTACCTACACAGGCGGAACAATAACAAATACTGACAACAAAACAAGAAAAAGTAGGACAGGCCGCTTGGCTAGTCAGTCTTGCATTATAACGAAGTCAAATTGTGCTTTTGTGTCCATCTTCATTTGCACTAATTTGTCTTTATTATAATACAAAAAGTAGGCATACGTAGCGCAATTTTTCGTGCCATGCTATATATGTTCTGTTGCAACACAATCAGAGCACAATGTAAGCACAGCGATAAGCATAATTGTCCTTGCAGCTTAAAGGGACACTTAATGGCAAATAACTCAGGCTACACACATAGATTATTACTTTAGAAAGTCTGTAAGCTAAATGCTATTGACAACAGCGCTTTAGTAGTTGACATATTAAAGTAAATGTTGAACATGGCTTCCGACTCCGGTGGGACATGCTCCAAAATTTATTACATTACAGCAGCACGTTGGTGAGGCGAACTGACACAAAAGTTTTCTGCACCACATTTTTTTTTTTTGTATTTTGAGGTAGCTGTCAACTCTAAGCTATGGGGCCTGAATTTCTCAAAAGTGCCACAAATATTTAGTTACAGCAGATTTTAAACAACATGGGTGCCAGTGCTAAGGTCCTGCGTGGTCTGGTCCCATACGCGTACTGTGAGGGCTGTGCGATGGCCCAGGGCCCTTCAAACTTCACACACCCAGTAAAGTTGTTCTTTTCTTAAACAACCTATTAAAAATTGTTGTTAAGCATAGCACAACTTTTGATGTGAAAAAAAAAAAGAAACGAGACTCGACAAAGCATCGAAAGTTGAGGTGGCAATCAAAGGCGGCACCAGCCACGCAATGGCTGTGACGTTGAAAGCCGTGAAAGTGGCCCTTCTATTTGTGCACTTTCCTATGAAAGTGCAAGGGACAGGCTCTCCTCCGTTGCCCCATCGAGTTCTGAATTGGCTCGGGCTTTCTTCAGTCAGGCCACAGTGTGTGTATATGTTACCACTAGCTAGGCTAGAATACCACTAGCGAGACCAGAATACCATTATCCAGGCTGGTGGTATCGGTACCATGAGCGAAAAGCAAAAAAGAAGCAGGCAAGAGAAGTGTTCCACATTCGTCATCAAGGCTATGAGCGGCGCTGACTAACACTCCCCGGCTTAAATGCGCAAATATACCCCATAAAGTGTACGGGAGGACGACTGCCACCGTAGCTCAATCGCTGGAGCATCGGACGCGTTATTCGAAGGTTGCAGGTTCGATCCCTGCTGGTGGCAAGTTGTCCTTTCGTCCACTCCATTTATATCATAATTACTGCAAATAACATCCCCTGTGCTTTTCTTGGCTTGATTGTCCGTTGGTTCTCATGAAAATTCAGTACAGTAATTTTCTTTTGCAATCTGTCATATGTAGTTGTAGCATTTGGTAATCAAACACTATGACCTTGTTTACAAACTATATCGCATGTTCAGTGAACAACTGCAGCAATTAAGTTGGTACTCAAAATGTGAAAGAACGGAACAGGGCAGAGGAGAAAGTGAAAAATTGAAACATTGACTTTTAGGAAGCCCCATCGTTCCATATATACATTAACACTTAGCACGCAGTGGAAGCGCACAGCAAAAACAGCATGGAGTGCCATCCTCACCTTCTGCAATGCCGCCGCTTCTTGGCGAAGTTTCTCTGTCGCCACTCGCGCTGAAGCATTTGGAGATCTCCCACCTGTGCAGATGACATACGTGCTCATAAATATTGGGCAACTGGCTACATGGAAAACACAGATGGAAAATGGAATCCAAAGCCAAAGGTCATATAAGTACAAGCGCTGGTTGTGAAATAGTCCACTTTCCGTTTGTGCTTCTGTGAATTGTCTTGTAACATAGCTAAAAAAGAAAGTAAATAAAGAAACCTTGTCAAGAGATCATGCTAGTGCAGTGAGGGTAAGCATACGCAACATCTTTTCCACCTGTCTATGTACACTAAGAACAAGTGCATTAACATAAATAACAGGTGACATTGTGTTGTTTAAACTCCTATTCAAGTACCTAAATTGTGCTGTTACCTAAGTGTTTGTTAATTAAAGCTGAAGACAAAGAGATCTGTGTTACTGCATATCTAATTTAACAGCGTATTAGTGTTCAAAACTGTTACCTATTCGTAATTCATGAAGCACTTTAACGAAGTTACACTCCAAACTCTACTTCGTAGCTTGGGTTGATGTGATGGAATGTTTGGGCGTAACTTTATTAAAGCGCTTCACGAATTCGGTAACAGTTTCTCATACGAATACAGTGTGAAATTAATTACGCAGTAGCACATATCTCACTGTGTTTAGCTTTAGCTAACGAACGGCTATGTAGCACGATTTAACTGCGCTGAATATTACTTTTAATAATTAACATTTAGCACGCAGTGGAAGTTGCTAAATGTTAAGTAAACGCAGTAAATGTTGCTAACTGAATGTTAAGTAACACAGCTCTCATGGAATTTAGCTTAATGCACCCTTTCTTAAAATACATAGCCCTTTTCAGAAGATTAAGTTTCACATCTCGATACGTGTCAACCAATGTTTTCATTGCATATAGAGAAGTTTCCTTTCGATCAGTTGAAAACGTACGGGGTTCCTTGGGTGCCTGGTTTCCGTTCACAACTGGAGTTTTTGGCGCACTCGAGTTCGGCGACTTCGGTGCCGACGGCGCGGGTGACTTGGGGGTCCGGGGCGCGGCGGCGGGCTGCTTCGGGAGGTCATTCTGGACCGGGCCGTTCATCGGGTGCCAACCCTGAGGAAGCGACGTCACGTCTGCGAAAACCGAAAGCGCTTTCTCAGTCAGACAGCCTCGACGAAAAAAATGACAAAAAAAGACGCGTCGCAGTGTGGCGATCCAGCACAAGGTGGAGAAGCGTTGCGCTGCCGACAAACTGCTGGCGTCGAATGACACATACGAGTTTGAGGGGTGGAGAGAGGAGTCAGAACTTTTCAACGAACTACGGAACAAGCAGCGGGGGCTCTACACGTCTCATTCGAGCAACGGGGGGTCTGCGGATAATTGTTTTGTCAGGCCGCGACGATGGGCTGTCAAGTTTCTAGCGTCTAAACGCCGCACGTCGCTCACCATGGCAACGGACCGAAACAGCCGCCATTGCCAAGCGAGGAGCGAGGAGGCGCAAGAAAACGTGGCACGTAACGGGAGTACACGTTCCAGCGGAATATCAATTATCATATTAGAAAAATAATTTTAAACAACGAGTATTATTATCCTATTGTATTGAGCTTTATTACAGTTACTATACGTGCTTACAGACGCTTATAAAAGTTTTTAATGACTTCCTGTCCGCACCGCACTTTCAGCGCACCTCGCGAAAAGGGGGGTGGAGAAAGTTGTTTTCGGTCCGGCGCATCGGCGATGCGGTCAGCGTGTGATACCTTCGGTTCGCGTGGTAAACCGGTAGTGTGTTTCCCGAAATAAGCGTGAGGCAATGGAAACTACGCGTTATCGGTGAGCCTCCTGGTCCTGAAAATTCTGACGCAGGATGTCGGTCGACCTCAGCGTCGGTGAGTGCGCAAGATCTACGCGGCGGGAGCATGTGTTTTCGTGTTGCAGTACGCATGTGTCGATCGACGCATGCAGTGCCAAGTCGTCGCGTATAGTTTCTTGTGGCGTTACATTTACGTGGCGGCTTCGCAGGCGCGGTGCCGATACTCTACAAGGAAGTGCACAGCCTGCTGAACCCGAACGACCGGAACGAAATCGACCGCGAACTTTTCAGCCGGCTGTTGGCATCAACGAACCTACCGAAGGCGACGATAGATCAGGTGGGTGGGCGGTTGATGAGATCGAAACGAGGGCAGTTTGATGCGGAAACGCCTCCCGTTGTCGCGCGCAAGACCTGGGGCGTAGGAAACCTGGATAAAGAAAGATGACCTTTATTTTCTTCACTACCATTGTGTTCCTCTCCTCAACTGACCGCGTTTTTCTTTCGTCGATGGCTCTCACGCTCCGAGCGAAAGTCATTTGCGGCGAGCTCAGCTGGAAAACCCGTTCGGCAAGTTTGTTGGTCCGCTGCGTCGAAAGGGTAGTACAGTGTGGCGGCTCATCTAAAGGCGCTTGTGACATATGCAAATATGTGCATGTTCTCGGTATATTCACCGCCGGCTTCACTGGCTTTCACTTGCGGGCCAGCGCAGAGCTTTTTTTTCGGTGAACCAACCGGAGGTACGCGAAAGTTCATAAGCGTATCACGCTCCATGTTCTACTTTCGGATCGCTGTGATCAGAGAACTATGCCGCGTGTCCCAAGCTTAGAGGTCGCGTAGTTCTCTCCTAAATTTCGACGAATTACAGCGTAGTTTATTTATGCTGGCGCGATATATAAACGCCGATTCGCGCAAGATCTTTATATATCCGTTATCGCGTATACGTGAGGGGATTTACCGGCGCAGCTTTTGACAGCGATATCCCGCGCGCGTTTTACGCTTGTGTTAACGGCGGCAAAATCTGTTTGCTTCAGCGCGTCGCGAGCTAAACCGACGCACTTAATTGCCGTCCGTGCTGTGGATGTAATAATGCAAACATAGCTGCGTTTGAACAAATTCGTGTCGTAGCTATCATCGGTACGATGTCCGTGAAAGTGCACGCACTGCGCCGTAGTTCTAAGAAACACGCGTCACGAAATACCCATTGGCCTCAATTACCTTTGGCGTAGTATACGTGAGCACACTCAGGCGCCCAATTGTCTCAGCGCCTGCGCACTTCTTTCACAGGCAGAGAAAAAGAAAGAGCTAAGGACGCGATTTGAAGGTGGAGGAAAGAGTCTGGGAGAGGGCGTTTAGCGTCACGTGGGCCGCTTCTAAGATACAAGCATCGAGATAAACCGTGTCGCCTTTCAGAGATAAAGCGAATTGGACCAGCTAGGTTACCCCCCACCTCCCTCTCTCATTTATACACGCCTCCTGATGTGGCTATTTTGTGTCAGCCCTGCTTGTGTGAGGGTTCGGCAGAGATAGCGAGAAATCTTGAAACCGGGTAATGCACTGGAAGCATATTTCTTTTGCATTGTCTATTTCAATGGGGTGGTGTATGATTAGAGCTGGCAGACAGAGGCATGCTGGAATTTCTCGGGCTGAGAGGTAGGTCTGTCGCTGTGCACGGAATGTTGGTTAGCTGAAACTTCGTGTTTTGTCGAGGCTTTCCTTATCACAACATGTTTAAAAGTTTGATCTCAACTTAATTGAAATACTCCTGGGTGGGTGGGGCATAGACTGCTGACAACAGGCTAACACAACCTTTACTGCTGACCCAAAGGGATCAAATCGCGTTTGCACTTCAACAGATGCAAGTAGTGTTAGATTCGTTTAAGCATAGTGTGATACTACGTTACTAAACACTATTTTATAAGGACCCCAGTGTGATGAGGTATTAGCCAAGTAATGAAGGTGTCTTCTTCTGGTATTGACAATATTAACTCTGAGGTATTAAAAATACCGTGCCACTCTTAAGCAGAATTTTATGCCATATCTTTCAGCAGTCATTAAGTGCCAGAAAGACTGACTGGAAGACTGCAAAAGGGGTGCCAGTCCAGAATAGTGGAAATAAAAATTTGCCTGAAAATCGACACCAGATTTCCTTGACTTGCATTTGTCAGAAAATGGATATCGTATGCTCTCAGATTTATGGTCATACAGAGTGTAACCCAATTGTTTTACTAACCAACATGGGTTCAGGAAGGGATTCTTCTGTGAGACCCAACTTTTTGAATTGTGCTAAGAATTTTTTTTGCATTGCTGTATTTGTTCTACTAGAATTAAAAACAAATGTTCTACAAGTTAAAATGGGGGTTTTCTGAATGAACTGCAAATGTTGTAGCTATGACTGTTCGATTGTTATTAGAAATTTGGCATGTTTGCACCCCGCTCATCCCAATCTGCACCCCATTTTTGCAAAACCAGAATTTCCTCTTCAGTATAGCCCATTTAGGTACAAATTATGCTTTAATGTTCTGAAGGCCTCAAATTTTACATATCCCATTTACTGATCACGTTTTCAAAATGAGCTAATTGTGTACCAGGATGGACCTATTCACAAAATTCTTTTTTGTTGGAGCCATTAAAGAGAGGAACAAGTCAAGTGTGCTGTAAAAATGAAGCTTTGTTTATGTCAACGCTGTAACCCGCCTGCTCTAACGCCTTTGGGCAATGCGTGGTAATCTCTGAATAAACAAAAGATATTTTTTCTCTAAAATATGGCGGAAACATGCAGAACAAGAATTTCAGTGCATTTAGCATAAGTCATTTGAGGCCTGTGTTTATTTACATCTAAAAAAATGAATGAGGTATGGACGCTGGCTCCTTGTTAGGTGGTGTGCTATGCAATGAATATAAGTGGAATATGTGTTACATAGATATGTGCAGCTTATTGTGTTGATATCCTTCTCATTTAATAAAAAACACAAGTAAATTGCAGTTGTAGTACAGAGCAACTCTTTAAACTTTTTTGACAGACATGGTAGTTCACATTTAAGTTATTTTTGTTTTGCAGAAACGCCAAAAAATTTTGGTGTGGCAATACTTGCCACACCAAAGGGACACACACTATTGTTTTTCATTAAGAGAGGATTGCCTTTACATTCCGCACTATGTTAATGATGTCTTTTTCCTTTTCATTACTAGTTAGAACATTAAAAAAAGATATGTTGCGTCTTCATTCAGACACACGTCAACTCAAGCTGTTGACATTGTTTCATGATGTGTAATAAAAGTGGGCCTATTGAAACACTCCTTATCCCATTCCATTAAGTCCACATGATTTTCGTGTAATTTTATGGAGTATATGCAGGTTCCATGCAAGTTCCATTAAACTTCCATAACGACCTTATGGACAACATATGGAATTACTGGAATACATGCAGAATTTTTCGGTTAGGATGTACACCATTGCAACAGTTGCTAGCTATCTTGTTTTTTTAGGACAGTCAGGCATGAACCCCACTGCTCAGATATGAGCAGAGAATAGACATGGCCTTTGTTTTCCCATTAGCCACGTTTAGCGCACAAGTGTAACAGCTGCTGAAGCAAATTTTGCTTGTGATAAGCTGCAGATAAGAAAAGCTCACCTGGCTTCGTACCGGGCAAGCTGTTTTGCCTGTCATCAGCTTGCAGCGGTATGGTGTCAGATGCGGTCGAGTAAAAGCTGTTTTTTTGCTTCGAATAGATAGCACTGCTTTGATGACAACTGCTTTATTTATTGGCCACTGTGATGATTCTAAGCACTAGAACGGTGTAAAGGCATTTATGATAGCAGTCGAGTCTGCTTTGAAGTACAGTCAACATAACTTGAATCTGATGTTTAGAGACAATACCTCATTCTAATTATCAGACGCAAGGTTGAATACTGTGTGATGCAGTAATTTTAGATTTATGTATATCAAAATAATTGAAGAGTAAAAATTTAGTTGGCAACTGCCACCGTGAAAGAGAACAATGACTGTTGGCTGTAAAATTGAAATTGATCAATAGAAAAAAGAACTAAAAAATATAAGAGATTAATGATTACGAGCACTGCAAGGGACGATGACAAAGCAAGATAACAAATGTGGGTATGCGGTGTTTGTCTCACTTGTTTTCCCTTGCACTGGTCCCAATCATGATTCTTAGCCAACTTGGTCAATTCACTGCTCTTTCTAAGAGGGATTAAAGTATTACTGACACTAAATGTTGCAGGCGAGATAACTTTTGAGATAGATTTGTGTGGATATACGCACGCACCATCTATAAAATATGGGCGGCTGATATAGCCTAGATGATATTGGAAAATCGATTTTAAAGCTTATGCCATGCAGCTTAGTGCGAAACAGAGCACCTCGTGACATTGACATCAGCCTGGTTTTAATGTAAACAGCCAACTCCACCTATGTCACGTGATTGTGTTGGCTTCCATGCTCCTTTGTGTGCTGTGTGCCGCGGTTGTCATTGCCACACGTGAGCATGGCAACATCAGTTTTGTGTGATCACGTTTTGTGGCATTCAGCAATTACATTTTTATTTGCAGATTCAGCTTATTACATTACTCGGTAAAACAGAACAATAGGCACCCTTGTCATTATTTTAAATGAAAATATTTACATAAACATATACCTGTATCAATGAGAGTAAATAGAGCTGGCTGAAAACTGCCACCGGTGAGAGCCATGTTGAAGGGTGCCTTAGGATGACAACTCTATTTATAACAAAAAAGAGGAATTTTTTCGAGGGACTCGTTTTTTTGTTAAATGCAGCCAAATGAATTTGACTAAGGCAGGGAAAGCATAAAGGAAATTATTTGTTGTCGTTTCTTGACTTTAGGGTAGTAATTATGATCCCAACTGAAATTAATTAAAGTTGACGAAGAAGTACCCTTTCAGTCGGTGGGATCCAAACCCACAACCTCCGAATTGCGCGTCTGATGCTCTACCAATTGCTTTATTCCATTTATAGTCACAGTTGAGCATGCTACCTTTTGGAGCTGGCAGTACAACTATGAAATATGGGCCAGGATTTGCAATAGAAACCAGAGATTTTACAAAAAAAATTTGTTTTCTGCTGCCTGAGTATGTAACTTGAAATTGCAGATTGTAGTCCATTAGTTTACATTGTAAAAATTCTACTGCGCATGTCAATTTCATTTTGTATGCCTTGAATTAAGTATTCATGCAGTTTCTGGAAGGTGGTCTGTACACGTCCACTCTGTTAAGGTGTACACGGGTTTCGATTATTGTTAAAAAACCATAGCTTCCTTGTTTTTTTTTTGTTTTCTTGTTACAATATTCTGTACACCTTATCTCTTGCATCTCTATTACAGTCGATAGTACAGTGGAACTTCGATTATACGTCCCCCGGTCCTGCGACGACCCGCGTTTTACGACGAATTGGCTTGGTCCCGGCAAAACCCCCATAGAAATAATGTATTAAAAACCTCAATTGTACGACGCAATTTTACGCCGGCCCCGCCTCGTACGACGCTTCGCTGGACTGTCCGAGAAAAAAAAAGACCTACGATGACGCGGGCTGGCACGCAAACACACTGCGGCCGGGCGAAAAAAGTCGGGAAACCGAGGAACCGAGTTCGTATCCGCGCTGCCACCACAGGGCCTCTTCAATTTTTCGACACGCGGTCGGCCATAGCTAGCCAGAGCCAACGTTGGCCGGAGCCAGCCGGAGCGCATTCGTTTTGTCGCATTGCACTGCGCACTTCCGTTGTCGCCTTTTTTTTTTTCTCTCTCTTCTTTTGGGTGGTTTTGTAGTGACCGTTGTGAGCAGATAACATGGCAGATAATTTCGAGCTCGCTTTCTAGTATGCGATAACTTTCACTAGATTTCGTGTCGTTATACCGGACGTGTTGAACGGCGATTGTTGAGCCAATGTTTGCGACAGCCGCGGGAACCGGAACTCGCCGCTGTCTAGCTACCAGAGGGCTGGGGCGTTTTAGCCGCTCGCGATTGGTCGAAGCTTGCAAATCGAATAGGCCTACTGCCGTGCTGCCATTCAGCCATTCCTTCACGTGTTTGCCTCATCGGTTGGTTGTGCTGCGCCGCAGCTGCTGTGTCCACGTGCAAAATTTTCTGTGTTCGGACATTGGTGTGCGAGGAAGCTTTCGAATTCTTGGTTGCGAGTGCTGCGTCTCGCAATGTCGCGGAACCGAAAACCGCTGACGCTCGGAGAAAAGCTTCGCATAATCGAGGAGGCAGAGAAGCGGAACGGAGCAACAAAGGCCAGCATTGCCCGCGACCTGAACATTCCCGAGTCGTCGCTGAAAACGATCCTCGCGAAGAAGGACAGCATCCTACTAAATGCGGCAAAGTTCGGCCTGAACAGGAAGGCCGCGAAAGATGGCAAATATGCTGCCATGGAGAAGGCCCTCGTTGAGTGGTTGCGTCAGGCCCGCAGTTCAGGAATCGCCGTGGATGGCGCAATTTTGAAGGAGAAGGCTGAGACAGTTGCATTGCGCTGCGGCATTGACGACTTTAAAGCCTCCAATGGCTGGTTGGATCGCTTTAAAAAACGCAGTGGAGTTGTGTACAGCCGCTGCTGTGGAGAGAGCGCGTCAGTCAGCTCCGACACTGTAGAAAAGTGGACTGCATTGCTGCCGGAATTGATACGGGAATACAAGCCGTCCGACGTGTTCAACGCGGACGAAACTGGATTATTTTATAATATGCAGCCAGAACAGACATTGGCATTCAAAGGAGAGAGCTGTCACGGGGGTAAGCGAAGCAAAGAGCGTCTTACCGTATTGCTTTGCGCTAATGAAGACGGCTCTGAAAAGCTTCCTGCCCTCGTGATCGGCAAGTTTGAGAAGCCGCGATGCTTCAAGAATTTGAAAAGGCTGCCGTGCCAGTACACGTTCAACCGGAAAGCCTGGATGACGGCTGCTATGTTTTCTACATATCTGCAGCAGCTGGACTCCAAAATGGGGGCTAAGAACAGAAAGATTCTTCTTCTGCTTGACAATGCGCCATGCCATCCATCAGATATGTCGCATTTGAGAAATGTGAAAGTTGTATTTCTGCCCCCCAATTGCACTAGCCAGCTGCAGCCACTTGACGCTGGCGTCATCAAGTGCATGAAACAGAAATATCGGAAGTTTCTGGTGCAGCGTCGGCTGGCGGGCATGGAACGCAAGCAGTTGGATAAGAAGCTTTCTGTGCTTGATGCAATGCACTACATTGCTAGTGCATGGGACGCAGTCACGCCAGAAACTATCGCCAACTCCTTCAGGCACTGCGGCTTTAATAGAAGTGGTGCTTGTTCTACCAGTGAAGCTGCACTGCCTGTTGACGATGAACCAGAGTTCGGCAGCCTGGAGCTGCCTGGATCTTTCGCGGACTATGTTGGTGCCGACGACGACGTTGCAGTGTGCAGTGAAGTGTCGCTGGATGACATTATCGAAACTGTGCGTCCCGACACTGCGGGAACTTCCGACGAGGAAGAGATGGACGACGCTGCAGAGGCTAGCGTGTCCGTTCCGACTTACGCGGACGTGTTGTGCTACGTCGACCACATTCGGCGGTTTGCTTGCGCACGCGATGAGATCGGCGACTTGCTGCCAGATGTTGCAGCTATCGAAAGAAAGCTGATGCGTCGTGGCTGGGCAAACTCTCAGAAGAAAATCACAGATTTTTTTAAAAGGTGAGAAATAAAGGTTCGTTCACACCTCCGATAAAATGCGTGGTTGTCATTTTTTCAATTAATTTAATCTACGTTCCTAGGAGCAGCGTAGGTTTGTGCCGCGGACTTTCTTAGGCATTATGTGCCCACTGTTGTGGGGCAAAAATGACCGTCACTGCCTATATTCTCGGTTTTTCGATTATACGACGCCCGGATTATACGACGATTTTGCGCGGTCCTCTGAAAGTCGTATAATCGAAGTTCCACTGTATGTGCAGGTGGATAAGCACATTTAGAGATATTTATTCGCACATTCTGAATGAGACTGTGAAACACTGTTTTTCAGGTGTGGGAATATGCCGGTGCCAAGCAGGGTCCTGTGACCCCAACAAGCCTGTACAGAAGCCTTGCACTTGTAGCAATAGCACAGCAAGGCAGGCAGCTGGATGAGAAGACGCTGCTAAATCTTGAAGGTATGCAGTGGGCGCTCAGGAGTCAGCGTTTTCTTCCTAGGAAATTGTTCAGTTGTGATACTTCAAATGTGCCATGCCAACTCACCCAAATCTGCAGGTTTTGATTACTTGCCTTGTTTGCATTGCCCATCCTCGTTTTCTTTAGTGTTGCCAAATCCGTCGCTGCCGAGTCCGGCTGAGCTTCGTGAGAAGCTCGGGCTGACTGGGCGCAAGATGATGAGCCTGGACCTGAAGTCCGGTGGCTCGGATCCGCGCATCCTCAACACCAGCTATGCGCAAATGGTGGCGCAGGACACCATCCGCGTTGCCTTGGTTCCCGAGAAGAAAGGCATCATCCTCAAGCACGTCGTCTACGAGGTTTCTAGTCAGGTTAGTTTGTGTCCCCTGCGTCGCAGGCTCGTCAATTTGTGATGAGTCGATCGCCATTCAGTGATGTGGCCTGGCGAAAAAAGTTGGCATTCTAGTGACAGGGAATGACTTTAGTCATAACAGCATTAAACATTATCAATATTGTTACGGGGAAATAATACAAACGGGAAGCAGTTTACACTTTCTCTACTATGCGCTGGCCAACACTGAAGCCGCACCACATCCAAAACAAGTGTGGGGTCTTCTTCTGTTCCTCCCCAGATGCCACTTAGGATACGTTCCACTATAGCTACACTTCTTCGAATGTCACGTAACAATATTTCTTGAAAAGCCAGTGTTCTTCTTCTTTTTGTTTAGATTCTGCAGAAAGAAATGTACATATTTTGCTTGCAATAACTAGCGAAAGGAAAATTGACCGATTCAGGCAATAAAGAGAAGCAATTGTTTTGGATAACGCTTCGTAAAATTCTTGTTTTGTGTTTTGCAGAGGTACCAGTCGCGTGTGGAGCGGCGGTACAATGACTTCGTGACGCTGTTTGACATCCTGGTGCAACGGTTCCCCTACCGAGCGGTACCGCAGCTGCCACCCAAGCGGGCAATGGGTACGCATCACTCACAGCTTCTGCGCTGTCGGGGGAGGACAGTTGGTACCTGTACAGGCTGTTTCCCACTTAGGGGAAAACTCTGAGCGCGTTGCATCGCGATACAGCGAGTGCTAGAGTCGAGCGGTGGCGACAGCAGCTCGTGAAGGCGCAGATGCTTAAGGCTAGGAGTCTTCAGCTATGTTGTCTGCAATGGCTGCGCGCGCTGGCCACATTGCCGAGGAGTGTGCTACTGTCAGGGGCAGTGCTTGGATTTCATCGTCAATGCAGAAACTGAGCCGGTATTCTTTACTAAGCATTGTGCAGCGCTAACTTCTAAACCTTCACTGACGCCACAGTAGCACGCTTCCCAACAATACGGTCAGTGCGCCGCCATAGCAGGCTCAAGACTCCAACCCTTGAGCATCTGTGCCTGCGCAAGCTTCTGCCGCCGCCAGACTCCAGTACTCGCCTCATCGCGATGCAATGCGCTCAGAGTTTTCCCTCAACTGTGAAACAGCCTGTACGTCACCAGATATCGGTCCTATGCACTTCACGACTTGTCTACAGCAGGTCCTCTTAGTTATTGGCATGTTACATAGATGACTCTAGATATAGTGACAAGTCTTTCACATAGATGGGGTAGAAAGAGAGTGGGAGGTTCGTCAAAAATAGACTGGGACATAGGAAATTGTTTACAAAATTTACAATGTGACAAGGAAAAACTGATGTCAGATAAATGAGTAAATAAAAAGAAATATGCTAGCACAAATGAACAATGGTTTGCTCGTGCTGCCATTTGTGTGAAGTGTTGGTAATGGTAAACTTGACCCCATGTTCTAGCACTATTGAGTGGCCACAGGACACATTGCTTTCTCAGAGATTTTCCACTAGTAAAATGATTAGTAATCCTTCATCATCTAAGGCTTTATAGCCTATAAATATTTAAACTAAAGACTTTCTCTAGGCAACAGTATTCATGACCCTTTTTTTTTTCATTCCACTGCAGCCGACTCGCACTTTATCGAGGAGCGGAGGCGGGCTCTCAGGCGTTTCCTCACGCTTGTAGCGAGGCATCCCTGTCCTGGGCTTCGACAAAGCAGTCAACATATTCCTGACATTTAGTGGCACGGTGAGCTTCAGGCTTTATTTCTTTCTTTTCCGGAAGTTTGGCTTGGCACAGATGGCAGTGGTGTTTCAGAGTAATCTGAGAGCAGTCAGTCTGCACGTTGACCGAGTGCTGAATTTCTTTCCTTGATAGAAGGTGATGATCACTTGTTATGCTGTGTGCAGTGTGTATGCTTAATTTATGCATTTTTGGTGCTCAGTTTTAACCACGAAGAAACATTAATGAGCTGTGACCTCACTTCAAGTCACTTCTCCTTAGACTGCTTTGTTCTTGCAAGTGAGGGTTAAAGATTACCTGTTCACGTAGGTCTTGCAAGAGTTTTGCTAACGAAAATTTCTTGGCTCATCTAGATTATTTCAGAGATGGGCCACATGCCACACGTTAACATTAGCCACCTACGATCAATAGTTAAAATGTTGCATAATGAATAAACAGTTAATTATGCATGAAAATATACAAATTTCTCTCTTGTCTTGCCAGCATGGGTACTGGAATACCAACAGCTTGCTACCAGGAAATATAGGTTCATTACTGCAAGTTTGGTGCAGCTAAAAAAACATCTCATATACTAATATACAAATTCATCAGCACAGATAAACTGATAACAGCTAGAGGCAATATGTTTGTGTTTTGAAGTGTGGATGAAATACCTGAATTGAAATGTGCCCTATTGTGAAATGCAGGATGTTCAAGCACGGCTCAAGGAGTATTGTAAGAATGTGCCAGATGAGTTCCTTACCAGTGAGGTCGCACGTAGGTCGGACGTGAGTACTGTTCCACGGAACACTCTAGTTTTATTTTTTGCTTTGCTTTGCTTTGTGTACCTAAAAGCTTACTCAAGCTCAGACAACTAGGGTTGAGTGAACACTAAACAGTGATTGTAAAGACTGACTCAAATATATGAATTGAATAATACCAGAAGCAGATCGAGCTTAATATGCCTTGAGAAATGGGCAGTCATTTTTACAAAACATGTGAAATGATGCTCATGTCCTACATTTGTAATTTTAGTATGAGAAGCGCAAATGTAGCATCAGGAACAAACAGTCATATTCTACGCGTGCTTGTTGGATTGCTGTCTAGCCAGTAAAGCCTGGATCTCTGGGCGAAGTAATCTGCAAGCTCTAATGTGTTGTGCCTATACATGTGCCTGCGGAATGGAATTTGTTGTACTTTTGTGCCAATTTCATGTTCATTTTGCTGCAGTTGACATTTCGAAATACTATGTATAGACTATTTGGAAAAGGCATTGCTACTTACAAATTGCGGTTATTCAATTCGAAAGCAGAGTCAATTGGACACTATTCGACTTAATATTTGAAATTTTGCAATACAGTAGACTCTCGTTAACGGAACCTGAAGGGACCAAGAAAATATGTTCCGTTTAATAGGAGTTTCATTTACTGAGAGATAAACAGGGTTGCAGCATTCAGGTACAAAACCGATCATTGTAAAGGCAGTTGTTCCATTTAAGCAACAATTTCGTTTAACAGATTTCTGTTTATTGAGAGTCTAGTTGCATGCCCCGATGTACAACATTAAAATAGAAAGTTGGGCAAGTTGGTACTGAATTATGCAAATGAGAAGGGACTGGTTGAAAAGAAATTCGGGCAGGCACTGTTCACAAGTATGCAAGTTGCCGGACGAACGTCGTATGCTATTTTCGGATTCCTTGTGGGCGGGCATACATAGGACAGGTGGGGCGGTGCATCATGTTAGGCTGAGGGAGCATGCCTCGACTCTAAACAAGAATGATTACTACTAGCATGCATCTGCGCATATCGTCAGTACAAGTATTCGCCAAATTTTGATGACGCAGAGGTTCTGTACAAGCATAGAGATGCGAACACGAGCTTAGTTGTCGAGGCAGCACAGATTGCACGAAAAAGCATGGTATGCATCAGCCAGCCTTCGATGGCACTATCTGAGAGGGAAATGGCATATCTCAGTGGCATATTACGGTGATGGGAGTCAAGTAACCACATGTAATATGTATCACATTCTTCTTTTCTTTTTTTTTCTGTTTGTGACACTGTATATATGTTTCCGATGTGATTAAACTTAGCTGTGAGTCAGTGCCGGTACTGTTTTATTTTCAACCAGTCCCTTGCCATATTCGCTGTTTAGCATAGTGAACGAACAACATTCAGGGGCTGCTGGAGACCCAACTTTTGTCTTCTCTTGGTCTGAAAGCGTAGGAGCTGGTGTCCAGCGACACGACGGTGCAGTTTGCCATGGCACGGGAGCAGCTGCGACAGGTGTACATCTGCCTCAGCCAGCTACGCGAGGCCACACAGCGCATGGTCGATCGGTCCAAGATGGCCGCCGTGGACATCCTTGTTGTCAGCAAGGAGTTTGCGTGAGTGATTACCCCCCTGAAGTTCTACCTCGCGGTTTCCTGTGTTTTTTTTTTTTCGAGGCGCACTATTCGTGCACTCTTTGGATTAGAGGCTTGAACCTGATGCTCATTCAGGCGGTTATTTTCAAGTACTGCAGCAGAGCTTCCAGTGTCATTTACCAAAGTACATCGGGGCTTTATATAAGAAACCCCTTTATCGGGGCTTTCTTATAATGCTCTTAACCGACCAGTCAAATGTTCCATCAGTAGTTTATGAATCATCAGTTGTTCTGGTCGAGTCTCTCGGGGTCCTGCTACACTCTACTGCCGTTCTGATTCTGTTTCAGCACTCCACAATCTTCTGGTATCTCTTGCTCTTGTGATCGGATTCCAGAGATAACGGCTGCCTTTGATTTGTTGTCTTCTTAACAGAATAGAAGTCAGCAAATGCATAAGGTGCACAGCAATAGTACTGTGTACGAATAGATAATAATTGCAGACGTGGGATCAGCTGCACAAGGATTGAAACAGCATGAAACTTGATGTGCTTGATGCTAGCACAGAAAAAGTCGTCATTTTTTTAGACATGCTTCAGGGACAATTTATTCAAAAGCACAGCGCGGATAAAACAGAGCACTAAAAAGAAACACACAATGACATCACTAGCGCGGACTAATTGCACCAAACCCTGCCTATTTATGTGCAATGTCTTATTACGCCGCGCTTTTCATGAAATATGAACCAACTCGCTCAAATCAGTCTTACTGCATGGCTTGTTCTGAGCTCCAGCTGCTGTAGCGGTAGCACGCTCTTAGCCTTCTCAGTGTTGTATGGGAATTCTCGCAAAGAGCTTCACAACTGTTCTGCCACTGCAGTTGCACTAACATTTTGCATGCAAAATCTTGTGATGGAGTATCAACTGATAAGTTTAGAAGCCATGAATCCCCACTTTGCAGACACTGTTGAATCGTTGCGTGGGGTAACTTCATTCTTCTCACTGCTCTTGGTTTAGATGGCTGCCTGCAACAATGCATTCTTGAAATGTGCAGGACGTTGAGCAACATATCCAAGCTGGAGTCCGATTGGGCGACGGGTGGAAACGATGCCTGGAATATTGTGCAGAAGGCATTGCGATCCTTACAGGGCCTTCTTGTGCCAATTCACGAAGCTCACTCTGAACAGGTTAGTAGCGAGTTTCACTTTGGGAACGTATTTACAGGCACGAAGTTATTGGGTGTTCAGATTCTAGAGTTGGTGGCGAGAAATCTGTGGCCCGCAAGAAAATTTGCATTATGTACCGAAGAAATGTAAATCACAGTTCAAGCCTCGTGGCACGAACCTACCCATGCCTCAATCGAAGTATTGGATGTAAAAAATTACGGGGGATGCTCGGAACCTTCTAAGAATGTGAAGGCAAAAACGAACAGTTATGTATGTTCATGCATATGTTTGTATGTGTGCTTGTATATACACATGCAAAATCAAAAAACTCGGGGGGGGGGGGGGGTGAAAACCCTCCCTCGCTATGCCTATGGTTCTTTCATTCCTTGACAACTTGTGAGTGGGAGGGCTGGTATTTATCTAAATTCATTTTGTGTATTTCTTTTTCACTCTCTTCCAGTCTCTTCATGAAGAGGAGGAAGTTCTAGAAGAGCTAAACTTATTCCTGGACCTTCTAGTTGCTTACAAGGTCAGTTGAGATTTTTTATTATGAAATTGACATTTTTAGTCGCTTGCTAAACCATATTTAAAGGAAGCTGGAGAGACTCTGAACTCTGCAAAACATTCATGTTCTTGGATTTACAGAAATATTATCGTATTAAATTCAAAATTGTCTTTCAAATCAAACATTTGAGCTCTAGCGTGCTTTTTTGAAGCTTTGCTTCGTGCAAAGCATTTTGAGCGGTCGATTTAACGAAGGTTCGAGCGCATTCATACACAGTTATTGCAAATTTTTTGTTTTGTGGTGTATACAGCGCTACATATTGCCACGGGCGGGCTGCACCACACCATGCAGATTTGCTGCACGGCCCTGTTCTGATAACCCTAAACACTTTGTCAACAGGCGTTATGTGATCGTCACGAAAGCGGTGTTGTCCTTGGCCACCACAAGGCCATCAATAGAATGGTGAAGAAGTCCTCCAACTCGTTTGGCGCTGTAAGTAGATGCACATTCATCGTTACTTTAAGTGATGTGGCACTTAAAGTATGTTGCACTGTCTCCACCAAAGTGATCACGTTTAACAATACAGTACACTGCAAGGCGAATGAATAACTAACAACTATGTAGGTGGTCTCAATCCACCCAAAGCTCTTTGGTGTGCCGTCATTTGAGACAACATACGAAGCAAATCATGTACGCATTGTCTAGGGAATGTGGCACAGCTTATTCCATCAGTGATGAGTATTCTTGTAGACCCTAAACAATTAAACTTCGAAAGACAAGCTCATTATAACAAAGTCACATCTGACACTAAAATAACTTTGTTATATCCAAAAATTCGTTATAAACATACATTCATAACACTGTATCTATGATAAGACTATTTTTTAAGTAATTCGTTATGACCGATAATTCGTTATATCCGTGTTCGTTATATCGAGGTTTGAGTGTATATCATGACTGCATTGTGCACAGGTGGATCCGATGAAGCAGGCGCAGGAGCTTGAACACAGGACGCAGTTCTCTCTGCACTGCGTCCACCTGGAGAGCCAGATGGTGTATGCCCACATGGAGGCGCTGGGCGGCATCACTCGTGCCTTGGTGCGCATACAGGCTAATGGCCACGCCAAGGTAAGCCAGCTCTCAAACGCCACTGGCTTTGCAAAGGCTTTGCGGCAGCTCTTGAGGTGCCTGTTCTTAACACTAGAGCGTGACTGTAAAGCAGAATGCAGGAAAAAGCTTCTGTGCTGTGCTCATGCCAACACATTAATTCAGAATCCTGCCCAGATACACCATTGTTTAAAATGTTTTAAATTTTTTATCAATTTTGATGAAACTTGCTGAGTTTGTGTATATTTTTATGCTGATTTTAACTATCAGTTATTTTTCAGTACACTGTGTAGTTTTTAGAATATCGAGCATTTTATGGGCAATTTGGGAGCAAGATTTTCTGCTGAACTAAGAAAGTTGCAGAGTAAATTAGCATATCAGAATAATCAAAAGAAGTGTGTGCAATAGGACAAAAATAGATGTTGCAAACACATTTGAACAAAAGTTATAACTTATGAAATTTCAAGAATATCGAGCACATATGGGCAATTTGTTCAAGGGCTTTCTGCATCTATTCTACTAAGTAAAGTGCAGAGTTCTCATTAGCAATATAGAATATGCTGATACTCTGTGTCCTGATCAGTAGAAAAAAATCTTGGTCCAAAAAAGCACATGAGGACTGTTGGATATTCAAAAAACTCATTGCACCAATGAAAATGATGCATACTTGAAATCAAACACATTTGAACAAATCTCAGTTATAACTTCATGAAATTTCAATCAGAATTTTAAAAATGTTTTAAAGTGGAGTGTCCCACTTTAATCCTTTTTTTGTATCGTAGACGAGCTGAGCTCCATGCTGAAAACTTTGCAGTGCCACTTCACGCAACTATGGCTTTTTTTTTTGTTTGCTTGTTTTAATGGCATCAACGGATGATGTGGCAAAAAAAAAGAAAAGAATATTCTCAAATTGTCAATTTAAGTTCAGGATGGTTTTGATGTTATCAACCAGGATGTAAAAATGACGTCATCTGTGCACACACATCCTAGCCAATGGCTGTGCTCGGAAAAAGAAATGGGAGGCGACCCTAATCCCTCACTTAGGTGTCTGGTAGCCGCACTTACATGTTGGTGTTCATGTTTCCTGGTGTATCCGTTGGGTTAACATGGTGTTGGTTAGCTTTGTGTTTCGCCGTACTGCTGAAGCAGATCTCGGAGGCCATGTATAAGCATGCGCGTGGTTGAGATTTGCTCCACCAGGTGCCACAACAATCCCAGTTGCTCACAAGAAAAAAATCGTTAATCAGTTTTCATTACTGTATTTACTCCAAAAAAAAGCGACATGAAATGTTGGATATTCAAAAAGTTTTTTTTTTCCACTCATTTTTGCTACCTAAAGTCACCCTCACGTTAAAATCGAATATGAAATAACTATTTTTTCTTTGAAATCAGTACACACAGTCGCCCCTCGCGTTAAACATCGTAATCTCGCAACTTTCATCCAAATTAAGTCAGAATTTTAAAAATAGTTTTAAGTGGAGTGTCCCACTTTAATGACTTTTGACAGTTAATTGACCCTTATCCTAAGTAAACTTACGCTTGAGTATCATATGTATCCAATGTAACCCTTTGCAACATGCATCGCGATAGACTGTCTGTAAGTGCGTGAGATTTACATTAATTTGATGCCACGATTCTGGAGACAGCAAATAATTGTAATTACAACATAATGATTTAATTATTGCACAGTCAGTCATCCTATATTTCTTCATGAACTGAATTCAACAACCCTCTCAAATTACGTGCGATAGTTATCTGGTGGCAGCGAGCATTCTTATAAAGGTAAAAAAAAAATATATTTTTAAATTCCTCCACCAGGCCAGCCACAACAATCCCAGTTGCTCACAAGAAAATCATAACTCGTTAATCAGTTTTCATTACTGTATTTACTCGACGCTGTTCGAGAGTTTTTTTTCCAGATTTTCACAAAAGCTACCTAAAGTCGACCCTCACGTTAAAATCGCAAAATATCAACGAGAAGGCGAAATAATATTTTTTCTTCCTGGAACTTTATAACAAGCAATAAAAGTCGCCCCTCGCGCTTAATTTACCAATTAGTCTCGTTACTCGAGTAAATATGGTAATTAGTGTTTTCGGTCTCTTGACAGTTGCCAATGCCTTTATGCATAAGTAAACTTACGCTTGAAAGTATGTCGTATCCAATGTAACCCTTTCTGCATGCGATAGACTGTCTGTAAGTGCGTGAGATTTACATTAATTGTCACGATTTGGAGACAGAAATATTGTAATTACATAATGATTTAATTATGAACCAGAACCATCTATATTTTTCTTTAATTTTTTAAGACAGTGGCAAAGTGAAGTTCCTCCGCTGAAAAGGCGGGATAGATTCCTCCGCGCCATCGGTGGGTCTAGCTACTGCGCATGGCAGCGGCGCAAATCTTGATGTTACACAACCTATTTAGAAAGAATAATTTTTCGTGCACTTCAATATTGTTATAATGGACACTTGACCAATTGCACACCAACATTTGAGACAACCTATAAGCAACAGACAATGAGCTAGGCAGTTTATCGGACATTATTTGTAGTTTTAACTGTAGCGTAGTATAATTCGACACAATGAAAGGTATTAAGTGACGAAAATCCTTGCTGCAGTAGGGACCACACCTACAACCTTTGGATAATGCGTCCGATGCTCTAACAATTGAGCTACGACACCCCTACCAATGGTAGGTTGATTTTTCATCCACTTTAGTACCTTTCTATTTATGTCGTAATTACCACACTACAGTTAAAGATCCGACAAGTAATGCCCCTATACCTTCCTTATCTTCATTGTTGCTTTCATCGGTTTTGTCTGACAAAGAAACGAGCCACATCAGATTTATCATCTCCCCCCCTCCTCCCCCCCCCCCCCCCACCTCTTTCATTCCCACAGTTTTGGGGTGTAATTTAAAGTGTTCCCTCTCCTCCTTTGAAATTTTTTTAGCTGGGAGCCCTGTGGAGCAGTATGGCGCCTGCTGTGGCAACCATGGTCCCAAACGCAGGAACACAAGTGCCGCAGTGAGGAGTAATGCACGGGACCAGTGACTCTGCTGCTGTTGTCGTCAGACCCCCCTCCCCTTCGGTCATTTCGCTGGCTTTAGGGGTGGCAGCCCTGTGTTAAAGACCAAAAGGTGCACAAGCCACGAACTGCAGCTGTGTGAGCTCTCCCCAAGGGGCTCGGGCAGGAAAGACCTTCCAGGCACTGTCCACAATACTTGTTCGCTTGTTCTTGGAAAGGCTTTTAGGGCAACAGCACAAAGTGTGTGCAATCATGAACAGGATTATGCGAGACTTGTGGTAGACTGATCGCAGTTACTGCATCTTCGCGCATGTTTGAGGACCAGTGGAAGAACATTTTAGGCCGCATACAGGGCCTAGTTCATGGCAGCGTAAATGCAGAGGAACCTCCAATGAAAACTTGGGCGTTTGAAATACTACAAGTGGAAGCGTCACAAAAGTCTTGTAAAGCCAGCCATATTTTTAGTGGCAAGACTGAAAAAAAACAAAGCATTGCCGCCACTGCTCAGCGGCAGTGATGCATGACAAGGCGATCACCTTGAAAGCACGGCTCCTGTGTACGGCTTCCGAGATGACAGATTATGCCTCCGCAGTGGTTCCATTAATGCATCATTACCGGAGAGCGCGCACTCAAGACAGGGAAACATGGAAGAACACAACACAAGCGTGCGTGCTTGCGAGCAGCACGAGCGCTTGTGTTGTGTTCTTCCCTGTGTCTCCCTTTGAGTGCATGCTCTCCGGTAACAATGAATCTGTACCGACTTGCCCAGTTTTCTGCATTGTTGTTTCCATTAGTGCTTCCGTAATGATGCCCCGTTAATGCTTACATAATACTTAAGTTTTGTGACAGCCATCGGGTGCACAGTTCACCAGCTTAGGCGCTGTTTGGAGACTTCTTACAAAAATAAACTGCACCATTGCAAGCCTGTTACCAAACGCACCGTCACCAATTGTACTTGGCCTTGCCAAGATTGCGTCGTAGTAGTATACTGCGCAAGCGTAATGAATTTAGCGAAACTGAAATTTCGTCGTAGTTTGCCCTTAACAAGTTTCAAGATTTTTAGGACCAGTCATTTGAGACATTTCAAGGGCAAAGTACGTGCATGGAGGTCACACAAGCAGGTCTTTTTACTTCACGACAGTGCCATCTATCGTTGCTGTGAAGCCAGACCACAGTTTAAGAACACTATAATGCGAAACGCACAAAATCGTTTTTGTGATTCCGTTTTGCACTGAAGATTGTGCAGCATGCTTTTGTAAAAATGTGCACTTCATGTGCTGTTGTTTTTTGTTTTTCTACCATCACTTTACGATTGTACCTCAATTTATTGAACACTGATTATACGAATAGAGTTTGTAACAAAGGTACTGTTGTTTAGGATGTAATTTCGCGCATGGCGCTGCTTACATGCGCGAAGATGCAGTAATTTTGTGAAAAGGTAGCAAATATCTCGTCAATTGTGAACAGACTTCTAGGCCCAAAGACTAAAAAGGTATATATATGTATGTATCAGCGTCTTTCCTTACCCTCTTTTTTTTTTTTTTGTACAATGGACTGACACTGTTCCGTAAAACTTGTCAAGCTCAGCAGTACAACGTCCTCTGTTGGGTTTCTCAGAGATTTAGTTTACTTTGTTAGGGAGGGCTTGTGATGCATATATTTCCAAGGTGCCTTCGTTTACGTTTTAGAGGGAATACATTGCCGTTTTTGTTAAGTTTGCAATTTTGACATTTTTTTCACTCCATCTTGCAGACATGCATCACACTTCAAGTTTTTTTTTCTTTTTTTTTATGACTTGAGACACATTATTGTGGTGATGTGCAGAACACTCCCATTTTTGACAGCGTAAAAAAATATATTGTTATATATATCTTACGGCACCATAGAACAAATACGAATGTGCCTTTGTTCAAGTTCAAAGTGGAATGGCATTTAGGGTTATTTCCACCTAGTGAACAATGTGCCTTGAAATAAATTTACTAGAATTTCCCATCACTGAAACACGAACACTGTACTTGCAAAACTCAGTTTTTTGATACACAGTATTTTGTTCACACCTTGAATGCTCATGCAGACTCTAGAAGCAAAGTTCAAGTCTGCACTTAGTCCTACATTCCTACGTCTAGTGAGCTGCAGTTCACAAAGGCCTGTTGTATACGTGTTCATCAAACAAAGCGATTTTAGTGGCATGTCGGGATTCAACCGGCCGTAAAATAAGCAATATATTTTTGTTTCTCATTTTGTGCCTGTGCATTTCTTTGTGCATGGTTTGTAGCAGTTCTCGAGAGCCTTTGAAGTGATATAATGCAAAAACAGAATCTTGGAGCTGAAGACTCTTTGGTGAAGCTTAATTATCTTTCGACAGCTGGCCACAATGTTGTTGCAGTCTGAAAGTCAAGCCTGTTTGATCATTCGTGTCTGGCCATGCTGGCTCATTCGCTGCATCCTTTGTGTGCCTTTTGCGTTTATGGACAACGAAAAAAAAAGTTTATTGTAGGTAGCTTTTTGTTAGTTAACTGCTGTGATAAATGGCCTGTGCATGCAAGTGTAAACTAAGAAAATGAGGAAGGAACAAAGATTTCAAGCAACACAGTCAAGAGCGGCAGCAGCAGCTGATGTATGCCCTACTTTTATTGCCAGGTACTGAGACATGACCTACTTGTGTTGAATTTAATCATATTTAATTTGGACACTCACTTAGCCACTTTTCATAAACGAACAATTCTGGGTTTGTTCTCGCATTGTGCCGAAATATTTGACCACGAATGAACTTTGCTTGCTGACAGTACTTTAAATTTTTTCGAGGTTCTCAATTTCTTGTCGGCCACAGGTTTTATACTGCTGTTAAATTCACTGTTGCATTAAATGGTTGCGATTTGTATAAGTAAGCACTTAAAACCTTGGTCTTTGTTTCCTTGGCAAAGAAAAACAATAGTTGGCCATGTTTATTTCAGATTTATAGCACAGAAGCAGTTAAACATGCATTTAACTGTTGTTTGAACTGTTTGTACACCTGTGTGGAACTAAAAGCAGGTGAACGTAGTGTAGGGTCATTCTGTGAGCTCGGCACCCATGCCGGAGTTATGCAGTTCCCTGTGATGTTCATGGTTTAAGATATGGTGGCACATGCTGATCCTTCTAGCGATGTTCAGCGAGTAGTGATGTTGTTTGGCCAATGCGTCCAGCTTTCGGGCACAGCCACTGCATGCCTTACTATCCGTAAGGCATTCAGCAATGCTGCTTCTGTCTTTGATAATGAATTGTTAAGGCCCCAAACTATTGGGATCGCGCTTTTCGTAGGTTTGAAATTTCTAAATTGAGGATGGCGTTCGGGGTTTTCACTTTCATGATGCATGAGCACAACCTTTGTGGGTGTAGAAAAGTCTCAAGGGTTCACATTGCCCATCATATAGTGCCAGGTAACGGAGTCTCTTGGACAGCCGTGAGTTCAAGCTCAGCTTAAAGCTCACCTAGGCATGCGGACTTTCAACTGGTACAATGTGCATAGGTGGGCAAACTGGGAATGTGTGCAATGTTGGTAGGTGAACATTCAGAGTTGCCTTGTGATAGGACAGTGAAGGGAAATATCTAATCATGCTAGACTGCCAGGTTACGCTGTTTGAGTTGCATTTAATTGGTCAGTCTTGCCAAACTGGAAAGAGTGTGAATACGAGATGGGTGCCAATACTATGAGCATAAAGTCAACTTTTATCTAACCTCAATGTGCCGGAGTCTGGTCGTTCACTGACAGAGTAGGCTTAGATTGCATTTGATCTTGAGTGATGTCTCGACCCGATCAGCAACTTGCCGAAATTTTTTATATGCACAAAGTATGAAAACCTAATCTACTGCTAGAAAATTTTGCATTGTTGCATTGATGTTGGAAGTGCAACCTGAACCCGGAAATTTGTGCAGTAGTAATAGGCTCTCATTTGTTGCAGTACAAGTGAAATACAAGTAAAGTTTGGAAAGGACAATGGCAAACTTGAACTCTGTTTTAGTCTCTATTGTGCCCATTAAGCGTCTCCTTATAGAAAGGTTTGGCTGCAGTGATATGAAAATGCTATAAAGAGACAAATGTATAAACAGTGTAACTGATCATTGCCTTGCGCTAATAAGCATAGCAGTGAACACTTGGTGCCTTTGTGCCGAGTCTTAAATGGACATGGAGAACTGATGTTAGTGCTACTTTGCGTGCATTTTCCATTTTGGCTCGTGGGTATAGTCATATCGATTTTTGCGTGGAGTATGCATTCCTTTACTTTGGTGGATCTGCACGCGCCACTTCAGCCTCTGCTGTGGTATGTGGTGCATTTGTTATAGCCATAAAATTTGTCAAAAACCCATGATGGCAGTGCTTCATCGAAATTATTTCTTTAATTATGGAGGTGTAGTATTATTGATAGTTGTAGCACTCTAGAATTCACCTTTGTGAAGTTTGTGTTGCAAAGAAGGTTTCTTGAGGCACTTACAGTAACAGAACTTTGGAAACCGCCTCATGGGCGTGCAATTCGTACATTTTGCTTTTGTTTCAGGGCAACATCACCAGGCCCCGTGTGCTAACACAAATAAATGAACGAGTGAATTTTGTTACAAGTTGCCTAACAGCTACAGAGGTGAAAATGGTTTTCGATGTACGAGGAAGTAGTAGTTATTTATCAAAGTACTGGGATTGCTGTTTGTTTTATAAAGCTGCGTAGCAGGAAATGTGCTAGGAAGCATGCAAATTTAAATGACCAGTGCAGACTGGTCAAATGGTTTGTTTTTACATCCCGCAACGAACATTCCGGTGCCGTTTTATTTCAGTGTACGAGTGAAGTGCGTAGCTTCTCCTCCGTACCCATGTCCAAGTTATACCGAAGTACATTGCAAAGTTACAATAAAGAATTTACTTAAATATCAAGTTGACAAGAAGTCTCCTGGCCTATGTTTTTTTTTTTTTTTTCAGATATGATAAGTGTCATGCAAATAATGTGATGCATACGTGTCAATGTTTCATTCGCATGGTATATACTTGAACATACATGTATGCTTGAAAAATGTCCATTTATAAATGACCTGATTACTCGCGCCATGACATCAATGACAAGATGTTGCTAGTCATTTCTTCAGCTGGGATGTCTGCCACCATATCAACTTAATCACATAAAACCAACACCGGTTAACCAAGTGCTTGCTGGTGTCAGCCAATTTTGACTACTAGTAGCTATCTGGTGGTTAATGTAAGCTACGTGTGTGTAATTTGGCTACCACTGCAAGTGTGCACTACCACTTCCTAATTTTGGTTAAATGGTGGCTTCTGTTGGCTAGTGGCGTGTTGCCAAGTACTGGCAAACCGTTGGCTAGCACGGGCTAACATTGGCTGTCAATAAGTGCTGGCAGATCCCACATTGTGTGGGATCTGCCAGAATTTTTTTAGCTTTTTGTGCCGCATCTCCAGTGGCGGCATTTCGCGTTGGACCACTTTCAGCAACATTACAAGAAGTGCCTGTGTTGTAGGGTGCACATAATTTTCGCTGTCTCTGAAAGCACTACTTCCTTGAAAGGGAGGGTGCACAGCCTTTTTAACGCGATAGCATTACAGAGCCCGTGTCGCAGAAATTCCGACGTCGGTGTCGGCACCGTTGGTTGTGAGCAAAAAATCGAGAAAGAAGCAAATAAAATAAAGAATAAAATTTTCGGTTCCATTGAGGATCGAACCCGGGCCGTTCGTGTGGCAAGCAGGTGTCCTACCACAAAGCCACGATGTTACTTGCAGCTGCTTCGGAAAAAAACCCTACATAAATGCCATGTAGTGGAAGGAGTCCAACGCATTTTGTTCGACAGATGTCACGACGAAAACGAGCCCATTCGGCGATTTGTAGGCGCATTGGCGAGACCATCAAACTACGTCGAAAAAGGCCGGGATAGTGCAGCCATCGCCGCTAAAAACACACACGAACTTTCAAACAGCTCTAAAAATGGACAACTATGTCTATCTACCGGAAAACATATCAAGCCAACACCGGCTTTCCAGAGGAGGCGTTGATCAAGCAAACAGCAAACGCTAGATATTGTGCTGCCATCTGTGAGGCATTGTGAGACTCTTCATGGCCTCCAAGATGGCGAGCGTGCGGCGTATATCTTGGAGGCCATGCGGCTCTTGCTTTAGATCAAAAACCTGTATGTACCATTCGCGCGCGTCTAACAATACACATTAATAAGTATGCACTTAGTGGTTGAAATGCGCACTAGGGGCCGGATTTCGCTACTGCGTTCAACTCTTAAAGGCGAAGCTTAAGAATCCCCCATTTTTTTTTTTTTTTCAAAATAGCAACAATTATATCTACATGCATCCATTCCATACTTTTGCAGACAGAATCATCACCACTTTCCATTACCAGACAGGATTATCACTTTTCTTTTGCAATCCTGAAACCTGGTAAAGGACACTTATAAGCATATATTGTGAGGATTCACTCTGCAGAAAGCCCGAGAGTAATGGGCGAAAATCTCCATTGCTTTCCATGAAATTGCACGTTTTCTCTGTTGCGCACTGAGCTATAGAGAATTTTTTTTCTCTGTGTTCACTATAGAATGTGGCTAGGAATGATTGCCCTTCCATGTTTTGCTTGTGTCACATTTTATATCAAGCAACGAAGTGAAACAAACCATAGGAGAGCATTGAATGTTATAAGCATTTTATATTGAAGCATTCATTCAACTTGACGAAATCAGTGGTCAGTGTTTTAGTGCAATTTACATGAACAGGTATTCACCGGAGGTACACAACTTCAGGTGAACGTCAATATACGAACACTGATATAACAAAGTAATCGACGAGAAAATTTGCATTGTTGCTATAACAGTAGCAGATATACACTTGCAAAGAAGCTATTGGTTACAGAGCAGTTCAGTTTGAGCATTTTGAAGTTAACTGGGATTTCAGTACAAAACATCAGTTAAAATTGGCATTAAAATTGTTGATATACATAGGACATACAAACCACCACATAAAGCTTGACTAAGACAAAATATACACTAATGGTAATATAGAAAAAAGTGATTACATTTACTTGTATACTAGAACTGGTTGATTTTACTTGTATAGTAGTTCTATTTGTATAGTAGAACTGGCCGATAACAATGTAATGCAATCATAAATGTGTAACTATTCGCCTCTGCCTCACTCCATTAAACTCTTTGCACACTACAACAAATGCAAGGAGTGGGGCATTTTGTGTTAGCTCTAGACTTGCTGTGAAACGAAACCTCAACTTTATGTTTGCATATTGCCCATACTCTATGAAAATTTTGATGTTCAGAGCACAGGGTTGCACACAAGCTATGGTAAATTTTATACTGCACGTATTTTACCATGCATAGCCTACATCTCCAGTTACAACAAACAAATATAAAATTCCAAATTTATAACCCTGTGAAATAAGCTATGTTTTGTACAGTGTGGTGGGGTCAACTTTTTGTACGTACCCATTCACAATATTTCTAAGAACCTCAGCAATGAATGCAATGCCATTCAGCTGGGTAATGTAACTCGTAACCAATACTCCTGCTTTTATTGGGGTTTTTTTGGCTTCCATAGGGCTGCATGGCCATTGTGAATATATTTGAGTCTACACAGCACTCGAGTAAATTTGGTGGCAGACAGTGAAGCAGCGCTGGTTAAGCTTAACAGCCAAGGCAGGCAGGCAGTCTCTGGATGTTTGACACTCGCGAGTGCTCAGGCCTGACACGTGCATGCCGTTGGATTGAAGGACCACAAAAGCAGTGAGCAGGCCTACAAAGTTTGTATATATTTGTGCAGAATGGAACATGTAAAGTACAGCCACAGACTAAAAGCAATATGTCATATTGCTGATATGCTGTGTTAACTCACCATCCATAGTTGTCTTGCAAAGGCAATGATGCTGGCCACTCTAGCTCCAACTATATTCATGATATTGGTTCTCGTTTTGTATCAGATTGCACTACCCGAGCAATTCTCGACAAAAAAGGCAGATGTTTGAATTAGATAAATGCTGCATTCTTTCATTTCAAGCTGGCAATTTCTTGTTAAATATCTTCCCGGGGCAGGTCGTAAATTGACAATGTTGACAGGATACAGTGTGTGTTCCATGACATTCAGTGCACCTTAAGTGCTGCGAATTTGGGCACTGCTGCTATTGGATCATTACTGCAGTCACCATTGGGGTCGGGCACATTCAAGATCACTGGCCAAGTTCGAATTACCCGGTTAAAGGTAACCCGAGGATCGAAGTAATAAATGTTTGGTCCCATAAAAGTGTACAGACACTAGCTGGTGCCTTCGGTCGAGGTAAAGTTAACGGAAGTCTACTGTATGCACATAGAGATCATATTGTGATACATGAGGACATGCTGCTGATTTTATATTACCAAATATGATACAGTTGTGCTCAAACATACAAAGTGCAAGATGATACTAATATTAAAAATGCAGGTGATGTAATGGTATATATAAATGTCAGAGAAGGAGTTATGCAAAGAAAGACATGAATGCCACAGTATGCTGAGCAACGAAATGTGGTGGTCAAGGCACAAGCAGGTAGGCCTCACTTCTTGTCCTGTGCACACACGTTCTGATCGGCAAATACACACCATGATGCATAACAGAGGATGTGCGTAGGGGACGATCATAGCTGTTTGCATAAAATAGAGATCCTTAGCGATGCTTGAGAGGCATTCGCGTGTCACTGGGTAAGACATTATGCGAGACCATGTGCGCCACGATAAACATGCAGCTTGGCAAACATTAGCATTCTTTCGGAGGCATGTCATCATCCTGAGAATAGCAAGTTCGGCAGACAGCCATGTACTTGTCAGCACCTCCGATGACTTCCACCTGAAATTTAGAAGGCAGGAATGATGCAGTGAGACACCGCCTCTGATAATTTCACTATAAGATGCACCAACAATTCACGTAGCATGTAACTGAATATAAAAACAGTTAATATCCCTGTTTTTCGTATGCTTTTGAAGTTCTGCTTCTTTGATACAGCATCCACATATATATATATATATATATATACATATATATATATATATACAGTAGAACCCCGCTGTTACGTTCCTCACTGCTGCGTTTTCCCGGCTGTTACGTCGTTTTCCGCCGGTCCCGGCATAGCTCCCATAGGATACAATGTATTGGGAACCCCGCTGTTACGTCGTAACTGTCGGACCGTTCCCATATGATACGTCGCGAAGTGCGCCCGGAGCCGACCGAGTGACTACCAAAGAGAGCGGCCATGGCGCATTTTCACGCAGCTTGGCCTCGTTTGACCGTAATATTAGCCGCATGAGAGGCGCAAGCAACAGAATCTTGCAATTGATGCAAACAAAAGCATGGCCTTCGAGATTCAAATGGCAAAGATGGCGTCTATGACGTAACTGCTCGCGAAAGCAAGGCCTTCGAGATTGGCATTTACTATTGACAAAAGCATAGCCTCTGAGATTTGCATTGCACACACATGGCGTGTATGACGTAATTGCTTGCGAAAGCAAGGCCTTTGAGATTGGCGTTCACTTCTGCCATCGCGTTGGCATAGACTCATCATCATCGTTATTTGTCGGAGAACGGGAGGAGTTCGAGCTGGTTGGAGCTCGCATGGTCGTGCGTGCGGTTCGCGGTCGGACTCGCCGCACCGGTCGTGATTGCGTGTGCTTAGTTCTTTCATGCCTACAGCTGTTGGTGTTAAAAAAATCACATACGCTGATTACATTCCTGTGGATAAGGCCATCCTAAGCTCCGCGTTTCTATCCATCGACTAGATCGCGGCTGAGCGCGCCAATTTTCGTGCTGCTCGTAAGAATTGAAATAAAATTCTGTACCACTAAATATTTTGCCGTTTTTCCTGTTTTTCGGCTCTTACGTTTCCCGTCTCTTACGTTTATTTCCTACGGTCCCTTCAAAAACGTATCAGCGGGGTTCTACTGTATATATATATTTTAACGGCTTGGCTATTATGTATACCCACGCTCTTTTTAGATAGTCTTGACAGTTCCCACGAAAACTGCCAGTTACGGTATTTCCTCGTATATAATCAGCACAAAATACACAGAAAATTTGGAGCTAAAGTCTGGGGGCGACATATGCAAATTGGCTTCACGCCAATACAAGGAAGGCAACTTCACACCAATACGCAAGGGCTTTTCTTTTGTCTCTATTTTTCCACAGTTTGTGGTAAAGGTGCAGGTTATACGCGAGAAAATACGGTATATAGTGCTTCATATTGAAACACAGCGCAAGCAAAACGGGACAGAGAAGACTCGGCATGCGTGTCAACTGGTTCACTTTGTTACGCAAGTTGTATCATTTGTGTCTTATGCACGTGCTTGCTTTCCAAGACATACCAATATTAGTGTCTTTTCGCCAGCTGCACGCATAGGGCTTCTCGAACTGCAGCAATGAATCGTATCTATGATTACAGGGAGAACTTGTGCACGAAAGCCCATGAAGAAATTCTTCCACTGTCTTGAAGCTCGGTATGCAGAGCATACTGAACTTAAATTATAGCTTGAAGTGCTAAATGCTAAATCTTAGGTGTAGCACAGCTATGCTGTCAACATTTATGTAAACGTATATGTAAATGCATCCAACTGGATGCTTGTCTTGCCTGTGTAGTTCTCCGTAAACTTGTTTAACCCATACCATCACTACCACCTTCATGCTTAGTGCTGACACCGGAATTAGGTCCATCACCACTAATGGGACCAAGGAATGCTTACAACGAAAGACGTGCTTTGGCCATGGTAAGGAAGTTGTGAGACAAACAGATTTTTAAAAAATCACACCAACCTCTTTTTCCTGTCCTCGACGTTTTGTATAGGCTGCCTCAGCATAGCATATCATGCAGACAGCAGAAAGTTTTATGACGCTTTCTGACAGCGGCACAAGCGTGAGGATGCTGGGGAAGCCCTGCAGGAAGTGCAAAAAAAAATTAATGTTGTCTGTCCACAGACAAAGTTCCGGTGAACGACTGTAGCATTGAACTCGCTCCCCTCAGCAGTAGCTGCCTACAGCAGGATTTCTTCGGTGTTTTCAATAGTAAGTAAGTGAAAATAATGCACTTTTCTTAACTGCCCAGGTGCGTTCATGTAGACTGCATTTGAAATACACTTTCGTCCAGTACTTAAGCCTTGAAATATATAGACTCCACACATTTCAACTCAATACTAAAGATACTGTTGAGCAGTGTAGTGTAATGGGTTTGTTGGCTAAGATCCATGATGAATAATAAAGTGTGCAAGTACACAAGAAAATAAACATTCAAACGAACGGAAACTTGTGATTAAGAAAAATTGTTTTACCTTGCCTTGCAGTTGCCTGTTTCTGAGGTTACTGACCATGCAATAAGTACAGAATTACGTGACATAACTGGCCCGTGAAGTTCGTGACACTGTCGCAGTTGAGCTATAAAACATTACATCACATTGTCAATGAAGGAATTCTAGCGGGGAGAACTGAGGGAGAAGTTAAGGGGAAACATCTTTTAAATATTATTTCAGCAATTATTGGATCCCAGAAGACATGCGACGGCCCGTGAATTGGCAGATTATCAAATAGAAGTGGTGGAAACATTCTGTTCAGCATTTATTCCTCGGCATAATTCACATAACTGTGCCATTAAATGTTGGCAGGTTTTTGGTAACAGATTGGACCACAGGGTGCCAATGTTTTCTTACAGCAAAAGGAAACCTCATGTTAATTAACCTTCGCCATCCGAGTCGTTCATGAAAAAAAGAAAAATTTCTGGATTGCAGACTTTTTGCAGTGCTCTTTTGAATCCACACATTAAATGAATTCAAAATTTGTTTTCTTGGATTATGTAGAAAAAAGTTATGTATCGGAGAAGGTTGGCTTTCCTACGACGCTTGCAATCATTCCTCGTTCTGGTAACGAAAGGGAACCAAACACATGGTTCTGTTCAGATCATCTTTGGTAAGACAAATTGGGACATGTCCTCACGGGCGACCTCAGCTAGTCCACAGTAGTAAACATGCAAAATGTGTCGACATGCCGAGGTTGTCTATGAGAGGTAAAAGGTTAATGCAGTACCACGAGAAATCGATCTTGTAGGCTTAAAAAAAAAACGGAATAGTCTCGCTGACTGCATACAAATACAGCCTGAAACCAACAAAGACAAGCCAGAAAGGTAGGTTATGTACCGGAAGATGCGTGCAGTTACCTGGCGCTGATACGTCCCATCCAAGGCTGCAATGACTACCACCTTTCCAGCATCTGCCATGTATTCAGCAAACTCCACTATGTCGGGAAACTGCGAGCAAAGCACCCAGCAGTGACAGAAAAGAAATGCTTCACACAGGTCAGTAGAGTGGTAGAGCGCAGAGCATTGTCGTCGCTGCTTTAGCATTATTGATTAATTAGTATTAATAGTGTATGTATTAAAAACATACAAGACAGCCCAATTGACTGTGGGACTCCACTACGCTACTGATATTATATCATGGTGAGTGCCATTTTTGCCTGCCTCTGTTTCTTTAACATGCAAGTAAACTTAATAATTATGGGTATTTTTGTAGTTACCCCTTGTTAACTTTAATATCAACAGCAGCCAAATTTACTGCAATAACAAAGATAATCATTAACAGAACTTTACTAACCATGGCTTTGCAAGGCAAGTTGTAATGGCAGAGTTGAAGTCTGTCAGTGATAGAAGTTACTGGATGTGTAATGCCTTTGAAAGAATGAAATAGTTATAGGATACCCTTAGTTTCGTTTGGATCTGGTTACTGATGTTTCCCAAAATAAATTATAAGGCTGCAACAGGCTGTTGTTAATAGAGATAGATGACCAGTTTTTCTATTGGAATTTTTGCTAGAGATGAGATTCACGTTGCTTACGGCCTCTCCACAAGTGGCGCCATATTTATAGCAGGAACAAAAAGATAATAAACATTCTTACAAACTGTCCTTCGTCAATGCCAATGACCCTGAAGTCAGATGACGCGGATTTGAGGTTTGACAGTGTGGTTGCTTTCACAGCAGCCATGGCTTGCCTGAAAGTTCACACGGGGCAAACCATAAGCACACCTTAAAAAGGTTAGACGACACTGTCTTCAATACGCAAATGCAGAAATGTTTACGTGTATATATTTGTAACGCCATGATTGCAGTAAAACTAAGAGGAAGACGACAGATGGTTGGTGCGGAGTGCAGGAACCAGTGGCTGTTTTCATTGATGCTCGTGTCTAGATCATTTGTAAATAGGCACGCCTCATCTGCAAGTTTCGTGGTGGAGGATCTGTGAATTGAACTATGCAACTGTGGCGTTACAATAAATAAATAAACATATATATATATATATATATATAGATGATGATAAGTAAACTCTATTTTGGTCCAGAGAAGAGATGATTTTTTTTTTCAAGGGTGCATTACATTAGCCAGTTTTCGAATTTCGCATCCGTATGCTCATATTCGTATTTACTATTCATGTGCCAGCGTCACACGGTGCGCTGCCTAACACGATTAAGCCCGATGGGGATCAAATTTCTCAACGCTGGTTGGCTCCCTCCTGCAGCTTGCGAAAAGGAGCCAATCACGATCAAGCGCTTCGTTTCGAGCGTCCGATCGCAATCAAAAGTGACCGCATGACACCGGTCCAAGACACAGAATGGGTGAGAATAAAAAGAAAAAGAAAGACTCGGAAGTTTTCACATTACTGCAGCATGCACACGCCAGCCCATGGCCGTAAACGCACCCATATTGCGCGGGAGCGCGTCAAAGTGTAGGCGGTCATCCTTACCTATCGTGCGTACTTATATTCTCCTCGTCATAACGGGTATCGCCCGCGTACTTGACTATCAGGCACCTGTGGTTTGCAACCTCGTAGCGTTTCAGTCTCCGCATAAGTTCGGTCCTAAGGAGAAAGAAAGAAAAAAAAAAGAGTTGAACACCGCCACGTAAGCTTCGCTTGGCGGGAAGCGCTAAACTGATTAAACCGTAAGCGCCGCAAAAATCCACAGTGGGAATAAGTTTTGTGCACGTAACAGGAAAATGCGCTGTGATACTTACGTTTTGCCCGAGAACATGGGGCCAATGATCAGCTGCGGAGGTAAAATGAAAGCCGTTTTTTCGACCCGTTTCCGGCGCGAAACGAGACTGCAGGGCTTGCAGTAATAAACGTTACCTGAATTTGGCCCCTCGGTTCGTGGGTGACCGGCAAATCGCAGGATCCTATGACAAGCATTCTGGAGGCTTTCTAATAAACGACGCACAAGTTACAACAGCAGGCTAACTGAGAGCAAAAGGTCAAATACTTCAAGAACGACGACTAGCATCAGCAACCAATTTAGGCGGGAACACTAGCAGCCGCCTCAACTGAAGAAGGCGCGCAAAATGTGACGTCCTCGAGTTGTTCAAGCGCCAACACGCCCAGAGAATTTTGTTGTTGTTGTTTGTTGGTTCGCGTTGCGCTGTTTCTCGAATCTTATTACAACTTTTGGGCGTGCTTTAGCTGCGCCGGACATGTGCCACGAACAGTAATAAACTCTCCTCTTCTTAGATCTGTTTTTTATAGATCCACATTTACGCAGGAACAGCATTGCGTTTCTCCTTCAATCCGGCAACCCTGAAGCGCTCACTTGTAGCAGACGACGCTTTTCGAAGGCGGGAACTCGTTTTGCGAAACCAAGCATGCAGAACCAGTCGGATGCTGCGTATTCCACTTGAAACTTCGAGTTTGAGGCAGTGAAGTAGCGGTAGGGTGAGGCGCTCATGTATCTTCCTAATAACATGCGCACCGCGAGCAGGAACGACGCACAGTAGCCGGCCGGGGACTCAGTTGAAAAAGGCTGCCGGTGGGCGGAACGCCATTTCTGTTTTTGTTTCATATTTCCGAGGTGGTTTGGCGAGCCGAGTCTCTCCGCCGCTCACGCCTCGCCTTCTCTCGCCCGTCTCTGACCGGCGAGGCAAAACAAAAATCTTTACTGAAGTTTCCGGGCGAGGAAGAGTAGAAACAAAACAGCGAGAGCGAAACGTCATTCCGCATTCGCTAGGCCTAACCAACGCTACCCGCAGTCGTGTCGTCTGCCAAGGAGTTGTAGCTTCGATCCTCTCTGCAAAACGGAGTTCACTGATCGTAAGGTGAGCGCAAAACTTCACCTATGCAACGCGCGTTGCCCAGAACTGACCACATGCTGGACGAGCCTTTGCATGCTCTCGTGGAAAGTGTTTTTTGAAAAAGATGTGCGAAGTTTGTTCGCGCGCGCGTCTTCACTAGAGCGCGACTCTCTTTTTCCCCTGCAGCGAGTGACAGGTGCACGCGCTTGAATATCATTAGATGCCCGAGCGCTCTGTCGCATTCCGCGGTGCCGTTCTCTTCGTAGTTTGTTTATTTTGGCTTACCTGCTACTTCACGGGACAGTTTTGTTTTCGTTGGTACCGTGCCGGAGTGTTGTTTCGACGCTTCGCGTCGAGGAAGGAAAAGAGCGGTCGCACGGTTCGGTCGTAATTCTTCGTATCGCGTCGATTTGCCGCTCTCTTTCCTCTCCCTAGCTGTTCGCCGAAACAAACAAGACAGTTCCTCAATGCACGGTGTTATCTCGAAAGCCGCTTCAATTTGCATTTTGATATCTCTACGCAAACAGCACGCTATCTCGTTGCGTCGGCTTACGCAGTATCGCGTACGTGCAAGACGGCCGGGGCAGTTAATGTTTGTCAGTCGGTGTTTTTTCGTGTGTGCGTGCGAAAGGGTTGGATTACGCGACGGGCTCTGTACGTGAAACTCGCTGTGTGCGCTCTTGCGTGCGCGGCCAAGCTCGCATGCGGTTCGAATTTGCGCGTTTAAAGTTTCTGCGAACGTGATGCGCGCAGTAATTTAGAAGGCGTGTAGTAATGCCGTCGGAGACTACATTCTTTTTTATTTATTTTTTTATACTCGCTACCTGCAGACATCCCACGTAGTTTGTCTAGCTTTGGCAAAAAAATTCTAGGCGGTTTCGTGGGCATCAAATTTCGCTGAGTGGAAAAATGCATGATTATGAAGTCATTATAGAAGAAATTTCTGTCACATGACTGCCACAGGCGCACGCTGGTATTATTAGCAAGCGCCGCTATTATATTTTTTTAACTTCTATGCAACACACACCGCCAGGGGCGTAGCCAGAAGTTTTTTTCGGGGTGGGGGGGGGGGGGGGGTTCAAACCCTCCCCGAAATTTTTCAGTTTTGTTTGCGTATATATACACGCACACATACAAACGCACGCACGAACATACATAAAGTATGGTTGAACCCCCCCCCCCCCCCGAAAAAAATTTCTGGCTACGCCCCTGGCAAGCAAAACTGAAAAATTTCCGGGGGGTTTGAACCCCCCCAACCCCTCCCCCCCTGGCTACGCCCATGCACACCGCATATGAATGAAAACTGAGTGTGTGAGTACGTGCTTTGAATGGTGTGATCGATTCAGCATGACGAGTTCGACTGAGTCGTGACGTAAGAGGTTAGATGTACGCAGCAGGGTTTAATGCAATGGCGGTCAAAGCTGGAAAACATGCGAACTTCTAAGCATGTGCAGTGATGTGAAAGAGTGCTCTGATGGGGGCCGGAGACTTAACGGTCCAAGTTTCAGCAAATTTTGTTGAGACAATGTTGCCGAAATACGAAAAAAAGCCAACAAAAACCTAATTGAAATTCGGGACGTCACACTGACATTCAGGTGCAGAAATTTTGGCGCGAAATGTAAAAATGAGACCTTGAGTCCTTGACCTTCATTTTCTCCTGTATTGATAAACGTATGATGGTTAAACTTACGGCAGCTGAGTTTTCAAAGAACAAGTTATCACTCAAGACACGTCGATTGTGGCCTTTGGATCGTCTACGCCATTAAAGGGACACAAAGAGAGAAACGATTTTTCTCGTATTAGTAGATTACTCTTTCACAATACCAAAATCACCGCGCTTGCCGCAAGAAGACGCTTGGTGAGCGAGCAAACGCGCAAAAGCACAGTGCGTGTGGGTCGCGACCACATTGAAGTTCCTGCTCTGTTCGCCGTGACGTCATAGATTTTGGCAGCGTTTACTAGAGCCTACGTAGTTCTTAGTGAAAATGAAGTACATTGTCTTCTGAGGGAGCACGAGACTTAACATACCAAGTTTCGGGAAATTTCATGGAGCCAAAGAGGCCAAAGTACGAAAAGACATCTTGACATGAGTGACGTCACCATCGGAGATTTTGGCGGGAAGTTTAAAAGCGAAACTTTTGACATTGACTTTCTCATCTATTACTGAACCTATGTTGGTGAAATTAACGGCACTAGAGTTTTCGGAGTATAGTTCATCAGTCTAAACTAATTTATTGTTTCATTTTAGTGTCCCTTTAAGCTTGACTGCGACCGTTGCAACGTCTTGCAGACGTCGTCGCTGCCGCGGTCTTGCACGAGCGGGTGGCCCTGTTATGCCAGCTTATATCAGTTTCTTAAATTGTAAACGACTGTAGGCCCCTCTACCACGGTGCCAACGGGCAGCATGAGAACGGATAGCCCCGGCTCAAGTACTGAAAATTTTCAAGTATCAAATTTTCAACTGCGAAGCGAATACGAATAATGCAAAGCAAGTGCGAATCGAATTGAATATTTTTTCGAATATTTCAGAATACGAATAGTACAACTACTGACTTTAGCAAAACAAAAATTTTTTTCACCAGCCACACATAATTAAAGTAAGTTTCTTGCACAACAAATAATATGCAGATAACTTAATATTAATGGGAGCTAACAGGCAATAATGCGAAGGTAAGCATAGGGGATGTTATTTGTAGTAATTAGGGTATAAATTTGAAGAAAGTAAAGTGGCCGAAAAGATAACATGCCGCCGGCCGGTCCCTGCCGGCGACAAGTTCGTCACGTGGTGCAACCGCCATTACACATCGTACGATCAAGTCTGCTTTGTGTTCCTTTTTTGGTCAGGTGGCACTGAGTTGGTTGCTCATGCGGCACTAGGACAGCAGCGTTCCCAGGAAGGCTTTGTTTTCCTTTCGGTGTCCATACGCTGCCGGCTACTGGCACTGCACTTCCTCTTGTGCCTCGTACAAGGTGATTAATCCCCTGCGCGAACTCTTGCATATTGCCTTCTGGGCACTCACTTCCGGTATTTGATGCCTAATGTGCATCTCAACAGGGGCTCACAGTCAATAGCACTCCCTGCAAATATTGCAACACTGTTGCATTTGTTTCGCCATGTCCAGTCGACCTGTCCGGGAGTAGATGTGCTCAGCAATCCCTTTGTTAACACAACAGCTGCTTCGTTGCTCCCGTTAGTTCATCCGGCTCGCGGCGCTCGCTCGTGGTCATGTGTCTTAGAGCGCGCTAACGGCATCCTTTCTGCCTGGCCACCTCCGGGACTTCATGTGGCTCCTGGGGCGGGGTGTGCTTCTCACTCTCGACCGCCTTAGCGGTGGAGGATGGTACAGTCAGCGAGATGCCCGAACTGCCTTCTAAGGAAACAAATTAGCATTTTCTGAGGCAAAGTGTGGTTGCTCGAGTTTTAGGAGCTGGCTTGCCAGGTTCTTAAGCTCGGGCGAAGTCCCGCGCCGTAACCTGCATCCATCCATTCAAAGCGTCGTGGAACGCGAAGAGGAACGCTACGCGCGTCGTGTCTTCCCTATAGCCTGGCCCTTAATTCTCACAGGGCGAGCGGGGATCGCGGTCGACAGCCAGGCGAGCGTCGGACAGCTATTTTACAGCGAAAGCTGTTATGAGATCATTTCACCGGCCGTTTTTGGCGCCGTAGTTGTCCGCCGCCGCCGCCGCCGCCGGTGTCCGTAACCAGTATCGATCGAAATAAGAAAAAAAAACGAAATAAGAAAAAAATTCCCGGATGGAACGAGGCTCGAACCTGGGCCCTCTGCGTGGGAGCCCAGTATTCAACCTCTGAGCCATGCCGGTGCTTGAAACTGCTTTGGAAAAAGGTCCTATACAGGCTTCATGTCGGGAAGGAACCACATTAGCATATGCAATATAGCGTGGTAGAAGAGTAAAATAAGCACCAAGCGTCGCACAACGCGAATTCTGTAACGAGGCGTCACACAATGCGAATTGCGCAACGAGTAGGTTGTGAAATGCTTCCAACCCATTACAAAGATCTCTGCCATAATTCTTCATCGTCATCAGGCACAGCATCAACAAAGTGCGCATAATGACTTACATGCGTTTAGCAGGTACCACGGATCTCCGTAAAATGACGAAAAATGGCACAGTGCCTGCTGCGCTACATCTCAAAAATTCCTCGCAAAAGTTCCTCAAAAGTTCCTCGCAAGTGCACTTGTATTGGTTGCCAAGGAAGCCTATAAGCGCAGATCAATTTCCTCGGGGTCTCAGTAAAATTACAATGCTTTATAGTGTAGTGGGTTCCTCGCAAGTGCACTTGGATTGGTTGGCAAGGAAGCCCATGAGCGCATGATCCATTTCCTCGGGGTCTCAGTAAAGTTATTCGCCCCCCCCCCCCCGTCTCTCTCCCACGTCAACGTATGTTATACAGCATGACGGGAGAGGGAAATAGCGAGCGGGCGTCACCCAATGCAAATTACATAACTGGTGGGCCGTTTAAAGCTTCCAACCCATTACAAATGGCTGAGCCATAATTCTTCATCGTCATCAGTCGTCGCGTCAACAAAGTGCACATAATGCCTTACAGACGTGTAGCTGGTGCCTCGCTTCTCCGCAGAATGACGAATAATGGCTTAGTAGGTGCTTCCCAACTTCACAAAAATTGTGATTTATGGCGTAGTGGGTACCTTTCTAGTCTAGTTGTATTGTAGGCCCAAGAGAGCTTAACAGGCTCTAGAAACGCTGCTCTTCCAGCTTTCGCTGGGACTGTGCTGCGGTTTCAGCGCAGGCCTGGCGTTTTTTAGGGCCACTTTGTCGTGCGCCTCTCGAGGGCAGTTTTAAAATTCAAAGAACATTAGGAGCGTTGCGTCTGCAAGTGTCGACAATGGAGAATCAGACGCTCTTAGATATTTCTTGTAGGCCTATATATACTTCATGGACTTGTATATAATTCTAAATTGTGTATATAGTTCATCGAAATTGTAAATTAATAAAACATTGTCTATATATGTATGTATAACAACGTGTGTCACGTCTTCATGTGATGGTAGAGGACTTGCACGGAAGATTCACGGGTTTTCCCGACCTTCTTCGAGCCAGCTCCTCAATCATCATTCACTTCATGGATATGGCGTGATTTTTTGGAGTGCCGCGCATGCCGGATTTCGCGGCCTCGGAGTAAATCACTTCGTTTCTTCTGGATGTTGTCATCGAGACCGCTTCGCGCGCCTTCCCCTTGTTGCCGGTGCTTTCTGTCTTTGGCGCAACCGCTGCGAGGCGGTTGCAGCAGGCCGTCGGCGTCGCGCTCTTTTCCAGATCCTAGAGCGACTGTGCTTGGAGCTTCTATCTGTTCTTTCGGAGGAGCTCTACTTTCTCAGTGAGGAGGAATTCCTTCGGCAGTGGTCTTGCCATTTTGTGTTTGTCTGTGACAGACGCGTGAAGAAGCTTGTCTTTCGGCCTGCCTGATTTCGGTATATCGCTGACGTATCGGTTGTCGGCAGAAATGCTATGTAAATACGGAAAATATACATATTCACGCCTTATTTGTGCTTTCTGTTTGACCATGTAATGGGCATATGTATAAACAGCTTTTGACGGCGAAGCTCTTTATGGTAGCCGTAATTCGTGTGGCCTATCATGTGTGGCCTGGCCTGTGTGGCCTATCAGGTATGTGCCACGGAAATAGGGTAAATCACACCACTCACCACTGGTCCACTAAAGAGGAAGAAGGCAACAGTTAGCCCAACAATATGGAACGGGAAGGCAACGGCGGCTGCGAGAAGACCCCGAAGCAATGGAAGGCCTACGCCAACGACGACCTGCCCGTAGAGCTATGGGAGGTGCCAACGCTTGGTTTCAGCGCGAGCCTCTGGTGTTTGGACATCCGTGTCGTGTCTGTGACTCTGTGTGGTCTAACTCGAACCTATCTGCGCTGAGAATGAACGTAGAAACATCCTAGCATCACCTAGCTAAAGCCTAGCAGCGACCTAGAAGCAACCTAGAAACAACCTTCATCACCTATAGCTAAGGTCTAGAAACAACCTAGAAGCAACCAGATTACTCTTCATAATCGTCCAGTTTCGCTGTTTCACGGCTTGCGCGGCTTAGTTCTCAGTGCAAGCTTCGGCAATTTTTTTGGGACAGATTATTCATGTGTGTAAATGTTGTGAAACATCACTTGTACGTGTTGCTTCCACGGCATTTCATGGGCTGATTTATGTCCATATAATTGAAGTGTGCTTTGTGATCCTCGTAAACGCATGTCTAGCAAGTGAATGTTATGTTGAATGGTTATTGATGTTAACCGTCCGTGATAAAATATTTTTTTCAAACCACAATTATTATTATTATTATTAGAATAACGATGGTAAGTTAGGGAGGTGAGTATATACAGTGCCTTCACGTCGGGGCAAATCCGAAGTCGTGCATCAAGTCCAGTGGCCTGTAGGAACGGCACGGACTTCACACTTTGATAACCGAACTCCATTCCTACAATTTCCGCAGCGTTGCACGCTGTGAAACGCAGCATGCATGTACGCTACTACGGAAGAGTTGTCTTTATTAGCAGAAAATGTTCCAAAGAAGTGGTGAAAATATTTATTAAGGCGAAAGACTTAGATGCCTGATCAAACGGAAAAACTGACCGGCGTCCCGCTGCGTCGGCGACAACACGAGCGATGCAAAAATATCGTCATCACGTGATGCTGTCACCAAATAACGTCACCATGACATCATAGATCGCCAAAATTTGTGTCGTCACCATGACTGTTGAAAAGAGCGCTAGGCCGGGGCATACAAAACGAAGCTGCTCAGTGCCGGATCCGCGTGTAGACAAAACCATGGTCTGATGAAGACAGCGGTGTGGACAGCACCGCCTCTTTCTGGTTGTCTGCGAACGGCGTTTTCGCTCTTCTGCATCGCACATTTGCAGCGCTTCGCGCTCGGCGCGCTTAAAGTCAGGCGCGCTCCAAGAATCGTCCGAATTAAGTGGGTTGCGGCCAAATGCTGTTACGCGAAGAGACGCAGACGAGAGGCCGAATATGAACGAATTAACGAGAGTATGATACCATTAAAGAATGCGTGTGCTGGCCGAGACCAATGAACACGTCCGAATTATCCGATTTTCCGAATTAATGAGGGTCTAATTAACGAGCTTTTACTGTAAATCGCCGCAGCATGCACGAATATAACGTGCATTTACACGACAACCCAGGGCCTACCCTACGCACACCGCCAGTGGAGCCAAAAATTTACGAGTGCTGCTGACGTGAGCTATCTGCAAAGCCGCTGCTATTTCTCTGGCTATGCTGCGTATTTTCTTCTGTAGATATGGTTGTCATTGCTGGTTCACGTAACGCCGTGCAATTATCCTTAAGATGAAGGCACCAGCTTTACATCCTTTACACAAATATAACGAAACCAGTACGGACAGCCAGTACGTATCAAAATGAAATATGTCGGTTCAAAGACGGGGCACAATTAGGTCAGACCAGAAGGTAGGAAAATCAGCAGTTGTTCCGTGTACGAATACAACCGATGAGCGAAGCTCCTTAGAAATAGACACAAACGACTAAGCGCCTGATCTCGCTGCTTGCTTTCATTAAGGCTGTAGGGTGGGGAGAGCGTCTGCTGCGCTTGGTGGCGGGAACGACTGAGCGAGGGAGTGTGCGACGCGCGCAGCGCAGGGAGACAGGTGGGAGAGGGGTGCGAGCGGTGATGCGGCGGTGTTCGGCGCGCACAGCGTTTCATTGTCTTTTTGCGCCGGGGCGCCGGCGCCGGGTGGGGAGAGCGTCTGCTACTACCTTCGACAAAGCGCCCGTAGTGCGCTAGAATGATGGTTGCCATTTCACAATCCACGATAAAGGTGGTGAAATTGAAGACGACCATTATAACCAGTTGTGCACAGAGGTTATTCTTTTAACCTCGAATTTCTGGTGCGGTAGACCCAAACCGCTCAAGGCCTAAGCATTTCCTCTTAAATCACTGGCCACTGCAACCTAAAGCGATGCTTAAGAGAAGGGAGCTTTGACGGTGCGTAGTAGTGCGGGCCTAAGGAGCTTCGCTCCTAAAAACACGCATCTCCACGAAGTGAATCAAGACGAGTGGGCGAAGCTCTGGGTACGTTACCCGAGCGTTGCCCCATATAATGTAAATTGAGTGACATAAACTGACATAAAGAATCGACGACAAAGCTAGGTCTTATGGTCCATAATATCTACGTTGAAGTTGCCGACTAGCGTAAAGGGTTTGTGCTTGTAGGTGTTTTATATTGTTCTGTCAAAATTATGATTGATGTTCGTCTATTGTGAACCTTTCTACTATAGCAACGGTTTTCTATATACCGTGACAGCGGACAGTGAGAGTCAACGTCAAAGATAGGTCCTAAGGTCCATAATGGGTACGTTGAATTCGCCGACTAGTATAAAGGGTTTGTGCTTGCAGGTGTTTTATATTGCTTCGTCACAGTTATGATTGATAATAGTCTATTGTTAAAAGCCCCAATTCTAAAACTCTCTAGTGTTCCGCCGGAGTTGGGATGTGCGCCTCCGACTTGTACTTTGACGTACAGGGTGTGGTCGACCGCGCTCACGCGCCTATCGCTTGAGTGGGAGTTTTGTGCTATAGACTGCACGAAGATCACTTTGCTCGCTGCAGCGGCCGCGTTTGCCAAATGAGTGAGCTGCTAGTTGGAAGAGCCAAAGTAGGGGCTAGTTCAAGTAAGAACTGTGACAGTTCGCGCCCGTTCCGTGTATACGTGTGCGTTCTTTTCGTGCGTCCTTCTTTGTGTTTGAGCAGCGCGGTTTGTGTTAGTGTCGAGCTGTGACAGTCGTTAGTTCGCACTCGCCTTGTGTGTTTTCTTTTCCTGCGTCCTTTGTGCTTGAGCAGCGCGCAGCAAGTTTCTAGCTGCTTGCCGTTATTCCTGCAACATTCCAATTTCTTGCGATCACATTCATTGCTTCACTTTTGAGGCGAAACTCGGACTTTTTTCGTTCCTAAACTATAACAGGAACGAAAAACGTTTCGCCTGTCTGCAAGAAGAAGCGCCGCTGTGGCTGCCCCAGAATTTTATGCTTCAGAGAGAAAGAAAACGTTGATGTTGCGGTTCTCTTGCGCACAGTTAGAAAGAAACAGATAAGCACCATACACCACACACAAAGGTGAGGCCATCTGCTGGCGCAGGAGAGATGACTTGCCGCTGTTCACGAAAAGATACCGCCACGATGCGCCTTCGTTCAAATTTCGCCACTTCCTTGTCACGGGTAGTTCCGGTCTGACGTAACGGAGAGGCCGCGCCCTCTGCGCGCCGGGCGCGATCAGTTTCGATTTCGCGCTTAAAATTTGAAGATGAATAACTAGAATTACGTGCGACTTTCGTGATTTCTAAAAAAAAATATGGGTACGCTATAAATTGCCACGTACTACAACTTTCTAATATAATCAACTACCCCGAAGTAAATAAAAGTTGATTGACGAGTTTTGTTAAATAGCCTCGTCAATGTCATTTTAGCTGCGGCAAAGTATTTGCGCCTCAACACAGAGTACGTGTACGAAAACAACTCGAGCGTGACTGTTACGGAATTTTTATAAAAAAATCTGTATTTTATATATAAAAAAGACGCTGCATATGGCTTCATTGTAAAAAAATGGGTGAGTAGCCCAGTGGTTAAGACACTCGCCGTCGTTAGAGTTTGGACCTGGGTTTAAGCCCCAGCACCGGAAAGAAATTTCGTTTTATTCATTTATTTCTTTATGGTGATGATCGTCGCGAATATCGGAAGCCAATTTTACCGGTCCGACCAGCCGCTCGGGGCGCTGGCAGCAGTGCAGTAGTAGTTACTGTATATGCTACTTTTAGGTAGCATATAAGTTAACTCTATTCAGATAACTTGGCCCGCAGGGCCCTACGGAAGTGTCCGCTCTTTACAATAGTATGTTGCTGTAACTATAGTACAACGTACTCTGTGGAAATGAATGAATAAATGAAAAACTTTATTGGTGCAAAGAAATTCTCCCGGCGAAGGTGGAGCCCTCAGTCTAGGGCCCCTGTGGCCTTTGCCATCTTGCGCGCTCTGTCGATCAGCTTGAGCTGTTCTTCAGGCTTCGAGCAGGACAGCGCAGCCTCCCACTGCTCCGGCGTGTTGTTTATTGGCACATCCTTTGAGTGTTGGCAGGCCCATGTAACATGATAAAGTGTTGCATGTTCCCCGCATAGCGGGCATTTGTTGTCGTACGTAGTCGGATAGATTTTGTTAAGTAGACTTAGATTTGGGTATGTATTAGTCTGCAGCTGTCTCCAGGCAACCGACTGCTCTCTACTGAGGTCTTTGTGGGGAGGAGGGTGAATCCTCCTCAGGGCTCTTTGATGTTCTAGAATTGCCCCATAGCGTCTAGTGACTGTGTCTGGTTCCCCGTCGTTGTGCGCCCCCCGGTTGGCGTATGCTCGGGCGTTGGCGTCAGCACGCTGGTTCCTAGTCACAGTTTCATGGCCTGGTGTCCAAGTAATGCAGCAGCACGAGAAGGTGATTTTTCTCGCCTTGAGTATGCGGATGGCAGCAGTGGATACGCGTCCGCTGCTGTATCGTCTGCACGCTTCTTGCGAGTCCGTAACTATTTCGGCAGTGGATTCTTTGCCCTGGTGCGTGATGGCGAGAGCGATCGCTACGTCCTCAGCCTCGAGGACGTTGTTGCTTTTCATCGAAGCGCTGTTGACTTCCATAAGCTGGTGATCAACAACGCTCACTACCGCCCCGGAGTGTTCTCTGTATGTGGTTGCGTCAACGTACAGTACATCTGTTCTCCCTGTGAAATTTCTTTCGTGTGTTTCTGATCTTGCCTGAGCTGTGAACCATCCCTAAGGAACTCACGATTCAGGGTTTCCGAAACGTTTACTTATTGACTGTGTTTAGGAAATTTTATTATCACAGACGGTTCATATCAATAACAATTCAACGTAACATTTGCGTGCTAGACATTGACTCACCAAGGCGTATTCCAAATTCTAGGAATGCTCGCATGTATGCAGTTTAGCTGCGTCTGTTAACGTTGCATAGTCATCGCTTTCGCTCAAGTTCTGTAGCAGTAGCGCGTCCCTAGGAGTACTTCTTCGCTTTTCTAAACGCGTTGTGCGCATGCCGAGAAGTACCTCAGCAGCAACCGAGCGTAATCTGGCAATCTCGCATAAGGTGAAAAAGCTTTTAGATGCCTCATCAAACTCGAAAATTGACCATCGGCGGCGTCGGCATCAATACGAGTGGCGCGAATAATCGTTATCACGGGAGGACGTTACAGTAAGACGTCATCGTGACGTCACACATGCCTAAATTGGTGACGTCACCATGATGTCACATGATGACGTCTTCACATGACATCGTCGCTTGGTCATATGTGGGCCGATCACGGAGGCAATGACAAACCAGGTGGGGTGCAGAAAGCTTGCAACGCCTACGATCCTGGAGGCAGTGCGAAACCACGTTAGGCGCATAAAGCTTTCGGAGGGTGGCAGAGGGGGGGGGGATGAATAATCTTGACTGAGAAGAAGATGGCGCTCGCCTTCGAGTCATCTTAGGTGAATGCATAGGGGAACCTGCGAGTTTTTTTTTCCCTCTTTTTTTCGCAAACCATGCGGGAGAAACGTCAAAAAATGACGTTCTACGTGGCTGCATGGGGTTTGCTGCCAAGAATTCGCTCCTTCGAAGAATACTCATTTCTGCAGAAACTTATACGCGAAGTTTGCTTCACATGCTTTCGTGCGACGGTATACTTCACCTTTTCGATTCGCTCTGCTCTGGGATGTTGAAAACGATTACTACATACCTTTGAATCTCGATTGGCTCTCTATATCTCTATCTGTTGAGCGCAGATCGTGCATGCGTTTCGAATAAGCGTGTCACGCATAAGCGAGAAATGGAAGAGTTACTGAAAAAGTCACACAGTACCTTATGCGTTCACCTAAGACGGCTCGACAGCGAAATGCGTGTTCTTCCTCTTTCTTTTCTGGTTATTTTCTTCTTAGTCGATTGTACTGCCTTTAGTAAAACAAAAAAGAAAGAAAAAAGAGGTCTGCATGTTCGTGACGGCCAATTGGTAATTGGAACTGACTTGAAGAACACTTACGTCCGTAAACGGTCTTCCGATGTGAGGTGGTTGAGGCAGTACACGCGCGTGACGAGGAACCGGTGGCGACGCCCTCGTCGAATAGCCGCACTCGCTCCGTCATCAATTTCGATGACGCCTGTTGCTGCCTGTTTAATTGTTTATAGGTATAAGGATGAACCATGCTCTAATCCGAAGTTACAAAAGACTGAACTTCACAAGTTTTGATAACCATTTCTTCATTACCCATTGGCCCGAATGCCAGAAAAGTATGGTTGATCCCCCTTTACAGAGGAATCGTTCATACTACTCAATTTAAGCAAAGGCGTCGATTCACCTCATAACACTTGGCTCAAAGCAAAAAAAAAAAAAAATCATAGGTGACTACTGGCTGACTGCTTCGCACAAAAGTGACTCCCACACTGCATGGGACCTGCCGAAATTTTTCCAGAGTTTCTCTGTGAGCGCCTTGTGTGTCCTTTGAATGACGTCTTTTCCGTGACGGAAATGGCGTGCGTCAATTCTTGGTGGGCCTCGGCACAAATACTTTTGTGTTAAATAAAAACTTTCAGTTGTGTGATGCCACACTGTTGGACCGGCGTTTCGGTTTCGGCGAGAAATTGAGCGTATATAAGATTGACGGCTGCTGCTGCCGCTGATGATGAGGAGCAATGTGGTCACAGACTAACCGACGACGCTCTTGCAGGCGGTGTGAGTGCACGGCTGGAGGCGAGGCGACCCCTTTCTTCCTTGACGTGTGGCGTCATGAGACGCACCAGCGGCGCCGTGGCGGATGACTTTGACGGTCGGTCGCCATGAGCAAGTCTCTGAAGAATAAATGGATGCCCACCTCCGTGGCGGTGCCCAAGATACGCACCATGTGAGTAGGCCCACTCATACACCCTTAAAAAAAGTTGTAAAAAGTTAGTAGTAACTGCAGCGTTTACTACTGCCGTGTTTACTATAGTACTACGTATCGCTAACGTTTTACTACTCTTGGAATATATGTTGTAAACGTTGTCACTACCTCAGCGTGTCAGGGTTAGTAAAGCTTACTACTTGCGTACTTGACGGGTTTGCGACTGTGACGACCTCTACTGGCCGTAGTATGTTTTGCTGTAGTTGTGACACTCCTGTGGGAAAATTGGACAGACTAATATTACGTTGGAATAACAGTACTGGGCTTTGTCATGGTACATGTATACGCAAGTGGCAAGCTGTAATAATCTGGGTCGATCAACAACATCGACTGCATGCCTGAGTTCGTGGCTGCTTACCGGTACGTGGGCTACCCCAAAGTAATGCATATACGCGTAAGCCACGGCCGTACTGAAGAGGCTCGCGCGCAGGTACGCCCGCGCGCTTCTCCAATATAGCCTTAGCCTTAATCTGCTGTAGTGGTATGTGTGGCGTAGAAAACTTCGTGGGGGAAGTCCTTTTCGTGAAAGGCAAGAGTGTAGCGGAATGTGTGTGTGTGTGTGTGTGTGTATATAGGTCATAAATGGCAGAATTACCATTTAAAAGTAATTAAGTTATATTACTAATTACGCTTCTAAAATATTTTTAAATGTGATTAAATTACATTACAAGTTACAACTGGCAGAAAGCAGTGACATTACATTACCATTACTTTTGGAAAGTAATGTTACTTAGAAATTACTTCACACAAGTTCATCATTTATGCACCAACTCACGTACACTTTATTTACAGGAGATACACACTGAAATCCCAGATATCTTTGTTCAACTTCTCACACTTGAGGTTTGGCACGCAGATCTTTGTTTGTTTGATCAATTTGGTATTCCATAATGAAAGTGGACATGCTATATTTAGTCAAGAGTGACTAACAAAAGTAGTGAGTAATATTCCCGAAGTTACTCGTTCGAAGTAATTCAGATTATCAAATTACCATTCCACAAAAGTAATTCATTACGTTACTCAACACAGCAAAAAGTAATTTAATTACTGTAATTAATGTAATGTCATTACTGTAGAATCTGTTTATAGGTTGTTTCCCTGTATCGCGTCCGGATGGAATTGATCGTCGCGTTCTCAGTCTTGCGGCAGCTGGCATGCAGGCAACGCTTTGCTGTAAACTTTTGTTGTTTCTTCAGCGAGCCTTGGCTCACATCTAAATCCCAAACATGCGGGACTGGTCATGAATCGGTTGGTTATGGGAAATCTTGAGAAAGTTAGGAATAGGGTAATTTAGATTGGAAGTTGCGAATTAAGGAAGAAAATTAAGCGCGCCATACAAAATAGGCAAAAAATTGATGCAGAACTCTCACCAAAAAAAAAAAGGATAAAAAATTGCGTGTAAGCATATGCTTACAAACAAACACATGCTTACATAACATATGCTTACGCACAACATATGCTTACACCAAGCAAGCATTCTCGTCGCAGCTACAACCCACCAATCACAGGGCAAACGCCTAAGTCTTTAACACGACTGGAAGGCGAAATGCCATCTTCTTTTGCTTCTCAGTCGATGCACGTACCCTCCCCCACCTCCGAAAGCTTTGTGCACCTAGCGTGGTTTTGCACTGCCTCCGTGATGGGCCCACCTTTGACCAAGCTACGATGTCAGGTGATGACGTCATCATGATGTCACAAAATTCGGCTATGTATGACGTTATGATGACATCACATGGTGACATGTGACGTCAGTCACGTGGTGATATTTTGCATCACTCGTGTTACAGTAAACTAGAATATACTAGAATATAGTGAACTAGTACATTCTAGTTCACTATACTCGTGTTGAGGCCGCCGTCGCCGACGGTCAATTTTCGCGTGTGATGAGACATCTAAGGCTTTCGCCATAAAAAGGGGGGCTACGAAAAACGAAATCGTAAATACAGGCGTATCTGTTCCGAGAATTCGTAGCGGAGTTTGTAAACGTGTTTTAATTGCGTAGCACTTTAGGGGGCCCGGCTTGTCGTCCATCCACTGTCTCACGTCGCATGGTCACGCAGTGGTCAACACAGGCCTAAAACAAGGCTAACAATGCTCAGAACCAGCACAAAGTAAACTAAAAAGGTTTGAAGTAATATAAACTACAGAAATAACCAAGAATTATTCTAAATAATTTACCTGAAATCGCGAAAAACGCTTCTGAGACATCCGGCTGAGACCCGCGCCGCGCAAGAGAGGGTGCCACCGCCTCAGCAAGCGCGCGATTGCCAAGGAAATCGCTGGGTTGCCCGCGCTACGCACTTCCTCAAGCTTCATGGTAGTGCAGCTGCATTAGACGCAGGATTTAGAACTACAGCAAGACCCACACAAGAGCGACATTCGCGCAAGATTTTTTTTTCTATAACTGCAACGAATCGCGTATAGGTAAAGAACAAATGATGCATTGTTTTTTTTTTTGTCGTTTTCCTCCGAGCATGGCTCATACCCAATGCAGATGATTGGCCGAGTAGGGGGTGAATTTTGCTAATATTACCTTTAGGGTGTCATACGTAGAAGCTATAATTAACTAATATAATGAATTGATGTATCAATTATCTGTAATGAAATATCTAAAGCAGGCAGAATTTAGCTAGATATTGTTTTAGACTGTCTGATGAATTCCTCAATGGTGAAGAAAACATCCCTGTGGCTGTATCCCAGAATGGTGGCCCTGAAAGGAAGCATATCTGGCCCACCAGTATTATACCCAGTGTCCGATCTTCTTCTTCTTCGTCTTCACGGCTTAGGAAATCGCTATTTAAATCATCGCGGGCTGTAATGAAATGTAAATTGCGTTTAGAATGCCCGTCTAACCGCAAGCGATATCTGACCGCGGATCGATCACGCGCATCTGTTAACTATAGTTTTTTTATATATGGAAACATGGGAAGGTAAGCTACGCTAGAGGTGGCTATCCCAACGTAATGATATTGATAAAAAACGCAGAAACAAAACGCCATATTGGTATCGGGTTTAGAAACACGGAGGCCCTCGCGCCAGCGAGTTTGCCGTCTTTCGCGTTTACTCGGCGCCGTATCTTCTATCGCGTACGTGGCCGGAGTTTTCGAATAGATGAACGCTGCATCGTCATGAGACATTGATGAATCGAAGTATTTCATAGACGTGTTGAGTAATGAGCGAGAACTTTGAGTTTTTTTTTTGTTTTTTTTTCGCACGTCTAATATAATCGGGTGCTGCCTGTCATAACGAGAATTCCGTGCGTGGCTTTAGGTGATAATTGATTGTGAGGATAGTATGCAAGACACGGAACTGTCAACTTTATTTCTGTAGACGAATGCGTGACAACTAGATATTTTAAATAGCGAGGGAGCAGCTAAGAAAGGGAAAAAAAGACAACCACCCACTTGTAGCACGAAGCCGCAAGGAAATCCATACAAATTTCTCAGTAAGAAAGCTTCTTAGTTGCCGAAAAATTTGTCCTGGTCCGGGATTCGAACCCGGGACCAACGCCTTATCAAAAGGAAAACTTTAAGCGTTTCGTTACGCGTTATGCTTGAACGAAACATGACACGCAAATGAAGCGGTACAAAAACCGACGTGACCTACGCCACTATTGACGTCACTGACGTCATAGATAGCGGAAATGCGTGAAGTCACCATGACGGCTTACGATGACGTCATCATATGATATCACATGATGCCTTCATCTCATAACATAGTCGCTCTTTCAAAGCTGGGCCGATCACGGAGGCAACGCAACATCACTTGAAGGGCACGTACGAAGCCATGGAGTTTCCTACAATATTTACTACAAGAGACTCCAGCGCTGCTATTTTTCAGCCACCGTGGGAATTATGGGTAGTACGTGGATTTGCCTAATCTTCATACTTGCGGCTTCGAACGCACTTGTGGCTTTGTTTATCGTTGTGTTTTGGCGTTTGTACCGGATAAAAGAATGGATCGTTGTGAACCTCGTGAGATGATTTCAATTGGTGAGCCTAAAAGGGTCAAGGTGGCGAAATGGAACGGCTAAACTTAAGCTGAACTTCGTCCTGCGACAAAGCGATTGCAGGCCACGGAGCCGAAAGAATGAAGCTTAGACAAATCCATGCGCTACCCATCATTCCCATGCTGGCTGACCCGCCATGCGTTTCAGCTGCCATAGACACTAGCGCCAGATTTCCCTCTAGTGTATTATTAGGAAACTCTATGTACGAAGCTTTAACGCAATAGACTCAGAACGTCAAGGCACAATTTAATGCGTCCCTCTCACACTGCGTCATGTTATGGCTTGTAGGAAGTACGGTCCCCGATTGTATACTCATATGCATTACCCAGTTTCAAAGTGTTAAATAGAGCTTAGCATGCTCTTGAACTTCGTTTCCGTTGCTTTTTCCCTAGATCAGGGGTCTAAAACACGCGGCCTGCCGACCTCTCGCTTGCGGCCCGCGCATGACTCTCTTCGTACGATATTATTTTTATTTTTAATCAGTATGCTCATGAACTACACATGCATGACTGGTCTGAGTGAGTGAGTGAATAAACTTTATTAAAAGTCCGGGCGAGGCGAGGGGAAGAGGGGATTAACCCCTATCCCGTCCCACTCTCCGTCAATGATGATGACGTCAGGTGACGGCTTGAAGCCCTTGCACCCGGGCGGCATCCTCGGCTTGCCGGACGGCCCAAAGTTGGTCGGTCAGCTTGTCGCTGGTGAGTGCCGCCTCCCAGCGGCAGCGACGCCGACGCAGCCGATCCTCAGCAGTGACCACAGCCGCGGCGGCGGTCGGCCCCTGCCCTCGCGCGGTGGTAGCAGTTTGTCCCTGCCTAACATGCGTCACGAAGTGAGCGGCGGCAGCGACATTAGCTCTCCCGGCACATTCCCAAAGCATGTGCCACAGTGTGGCTCTTTACCCGCACGCTTTACACGCGCCCGTCGGGTATAAGCTCGGATAACAGATGCGTAGGCCGTAACTTGGAGATGACTGGTCTGAAGCATCTTTTTTCCATGAGACGCCCCTTGCGATGACCATGTGTTGATACATACACAATGAAAGAAAACTCAAAATCGGCGTCCAAATTTTAGTCATTTTGGAGATCAAAATCGGTATCGAGATGTTCTTGGAATCCTTGCGCCAAATCGGCTTCAGAAATGACCCATATATAATATTTGAGAAGGGCCTTTCAAATGGCAACGTTCGCTGACACATTTTGCGCAAGCTACCCCCCTCCCCTCCCTTCCGCTCCTACCTTCTTCACGGTCCTGGCCCTTGCAGGAGAAAATTTTCGTGACTGCGGCCCGCTAGCCGAGGTGAGCTTGAGACCCCTGCCCTAGATGGTCGAGAAGAGCGTTCATCGATATACGATAAATTGAAGTTATCGGAACAGGCACCTTCCTGTCTTACCTCTAATTCTATGTGCCAAGTGCAGTGCCTTTTGTGCTGACAGGAATAAAGTTTACCTGCTAGGCCAACTACAAGTACTACTGAGACAAATTTCTTGATTACTGAGACACGCCCAAAAATTATAGCTATAAAATTCTGTTTGTAGCGTGCACATCGGGCAACAATAACAAACGTAAGAAACAGTAGAGGGACGGCAAAAAAACAAAGGAATTGTGAGACAAAACAGGAGCATTGTTCGCATCACGCACGCACTGGCCATTCGCGGAATGCTTTCACTTTTACGGTAGCGCGGTCACATTCATTGCGTAGCCACGCGAATCCGAAACGTCTCTGCTGTTGGAAGGCGGGGCGTAAAGGTGGAGAGTGGGTACGGCGTCTCTCCTGCCCCTTCCCGACGACGCACGAGACGAAGTACATTAGAGGCACAAAAATAATAAATGTCGTTGCTGCCGGTGTTGTCTCCCTGATGCGCGCAGCACGCCACGCAAATCGGTTTATTGCGCGAAGAAATGAAACGAAAAAAACACCAGAGAAATACGCTTCGCAGAGACTTTTCCTCCTGGTGTCTTCGCGCGTTCGCTTCAGTAATGCACTATACCTTATACCTTCCCTCCTCCTTTTCTTCTCTCTCTCTGTGCGTATCGTGTGCAGAGCTGAGGAGTTGAGTTGCTCCTGCGGCCACACCGAGTCTGGGAGGAGCTCGCTGGAAGATAGTGGAAAGAGGAAGTCGTCCTCATCGAGGCGGTCCCGGAGCTCAGACCCCACGAGACCGTCGACGACGGGAACAACAACCCAGAGGCACTTGATCAACGACTTGGGATCTGCAGCCAGGAGGAGAAGCGGCGGTGGTTCGGCGGTCACCCTAGAGGACTTCGACGGCGTCGAGGACATCTTGGCCGTCAGGTCGGTGTGTGTGTGTGTGTGTGTTTACTTGCACGTTTCCTTATCGCACGTTACCGGTGCAAGGACAGTCTCTTCCATTTCCACAGTAGACGGTGCTTCTGCGTATCCTTCCGTATTCAGTCGGAATCACGCTTGTCTAGAGCGGCCGTTTATTGCAGGAATACGCAGAGACAGGCGCCGTAATGTTATATTAAGAAGGTATCCGCACCAACTCGCTCAACTGTCTAATAATAGACATAGTAATACTACATGCTCGGTCCTTATAATCCACACATGAACGGAAGCTTGTAGCTAACGCGAGGTGCGGACGGCGCCAGCGTCCAGAACCAAGCTCTCACTGCTCTACACAAGTGTGATTCTGACTGTACAAACTGTCCCATATGCGGCTCCGAAAGGTTCATCACTTTGCTTTTCGCGAGGTAGCGTAAGCGCCGGCACTGCATGCGCGAGTTTTACGGGAATCTATTGGCCTGTTATGGGTACCCGCCTATTCTGGGAACCAAGGAAACGAAGAGGTGCACTGGGTAGCCCGAAGTCTGGTCAACCGGGCCGGGAGGGGCCATCCTAGTGCTCGGGCCTGCCAGGCATCACCTGAGCAGGATTCTAATAAAGTTGCCACCGCCACCACCTTGTCGGAGTCATGCGTAGTATGCGCGATAATAGGGTGTTACGGCAGTGCCGATTTACCGTACCGTAACTAGGGCAATGCCGTACCGTCGTGGTCGGCACGTAGCTGTTTCACTAGGAGCACAGACGTTAACCTGACCTGACAGTAGTGATGTAAAACTATCGGTAAATTGACTATCGATAGTATCGATAGTTTCTTTGAAACTATCGATAGTGTAAACAAACTATCGATAGTACTACTATCGATAAACTATCGATAGTTGAATCGGTAGTATCATCGGTAATATTACTAGCGATATTACTGCCACGCGTGTTTATTGCTTTGTTTTGATGTATTCAGGTTTCACCCACAGACTGTTAGCTGCATTTGACGCAGACCGCGCCGCAATGTTTGAGAAGTTTCGCGATTGTTTGAAATTTTAAGGTTACGCGCCGGACGCTAATACAGTGAAACCTCGGTGATACGAATCTCACGGGACCACCAAAAATATTCGTATCATCCGAAATTCGTATCAGCAGAAATCATGGAAAATTTGCATGCGACAAAAGAAAGCTGGCGTACATTTTCATTTATTGTTTTTCAGGGCCGCAGCAACGTCCGCAAGAACCCTGAATGATTGTCAGTTAAGTTTTTAGATGTCGGCAATCATACCAGCACTCATAAATATATGGTCCATACGCGCGTATTTAATTAATGAACCAGGTGCGTTGTGACAGGCGACAGCAGTAGCCCCTTTAAAATTTTAGTATGTTTTTTTTTCGCATGAAACCGGAGTACTGCAGTAAAAGTAACGAAAGAAGCGCTTTGACGCGATGGATTAAGACGAGAAAATTACAGAACCACGGTCTTGTGTTATGATTTTGTTATCGTGGAGGTGTTGGGGATGTTTTTAGAATATTTACGGCCATGCCCGCACAAGTGCGACCTCAACGGTCGCGCATGTTGACACTGTGAGGCGTTGACTCCTTCGCAATGACCGTCCTGGTCTTCTTTCGGTCCTCGTCCACCTTTCATAGGATGTCTGATGCACGAGGCATGCACGTGTAAACACAGTACAACGACAGGAGCCCGCGTTGACGCGTTAGAAAAAGAAGCACGGCGCTAATATCCTCTGTAATCTAAACGCGAAGGCACACGGAGGCACTTAAGAGCTTCAAAGATTCGCGCACACAACCTCGGAGGCCGTGACACGTCTCTGAAGGTTTATTCTGACCGTAAGAAAAGTTTTTCTGACACCGTGATTCTGGCAATTTGGCGGTGCGGCGCGCATGCCCACGCTTGCGTTCCCGCGCTCGCACGTGCTTGGCGCATCTTCCAGGACAGCACGGACAGCACCTCTTCGTACCTGTGCGGTAGCATACGTTCGTATCAAACGTCACTGGGTGAAAATTGGTTCGCAACAACCGTACTCCATTGCATTGCAGGCTAATGGGCCTTTGCCGGGACCAACGAAAAATTCGTATCACCCCGAAATTCGTATGAGCTGTGATCGTATCACCGAGGTTTCACTGTATTCAAGTTTATTCGAGAGCTTACGCGAGCACCATCGATAACGCTGGAGGGTTTGATGACTGATGTATAAAAGACGAAGCGTTCCACCGATTATCAGATTACTCGACGGCTGGCGACTGTTCTGGCCGCAATCAGTGCGCAGCGTGTATCGCTTGTATTCTGAGTTTTGATTTTCTGGGCACAACTTCGACCAAAAAAAGAGCTTCGTATTTCCCAGTCTTCATGCAGCATTCTTCACCGTCACAAACTATAAATAGTAGTGCGAATAATGATGTTGTTACTGGCTGGCCAAATTGCCAAAATATTCGCGATAGCCTACTATCAGCTTCGCTTAATTTATGAGGAAATTTTTATCGAGAGAAATTATTTGCGCAGTGAAAATGGCGGCATATGTCCATCAATAAATTAATATTTAAAAGCAACCAGTTACATTTTACAGTTAACAAACTTAGTTCTTGATAATTTGTTTTATTTTGAAATCATCAAATGTAATATAAAACTGAAACCGCGCAGTTCCACCCCATGTAACGGCTTCCTTTCCGCTACAGCTGAATAGTTGGACTTTATGACCATGTGTCACCGAAGCACTCTGGTGAAGAACGCAAGCATGTCAAATTTTTTTGCCATCCAGCCTGCTCCTCCGGCTCCACTGTGTACCACGCGCGCGGCGAACCAAATTTATTCTGAAATGAGTCCGCGCTGTTGATTTTAAACTATCGATAGTACTTACTACCGATAGCACTATCGATAGTATCTTTTACTATCGATAGTTCGATAGTGACTCAGCTGTCGATAGTATCGATAGTACCATCGATAGTTCTGCATCACTACCTGACAGACGTTAACGTGACCGTCTCTGCTTCCAATACTGGAAGCACAGACGTTAACCTGACCTGACGCCTGTATAGTAGGAGTACATATGTAGTGTTTATTGCTTTGTTATAAAATTAGATAGGCAGCACCACAACCACAGTTGACGTTGCACCAACATTACGCCTGCATAAGGTGTTTTTCCAAAGCAATTTCTAGACTTGGCGGAGTTCTGGGGTAGAACACCTGACTGCCATGCAGAATGCTTGGGTGCGATTCTTGCTGAGATCCTAATTTTTATTCTTTGCATTCGTCGGGTCAACGCTGCCTATGTCGGTTTTGCTTAACGCTGTCTGATTTAAATTACCAATGTCTGTTCTCGCCTTCCTGTGTAGATATAAACTGTCAATCACCTGTGGCGCATACCCGTACACCGTGGTAAACGAGTATCTGCCTGACCGGAGCGGGCCGTAAATGCTCGGCTAAAAGTGCCTATTGCCAATAATCACAGTTCAGTGCAAAATCGACACGTGAACGGACATTCACAAACCAAGTCCCACTACTATGATATAATTATTTGTCCACGCCACAGAAATGTTCGCTCGTCACAAATGTTCGCACACCCGAAACGCTCATGCTTTGCAGAAGACATCACCAAGGTGATCACACAAGTCACTGGGCGCTTGCCCGCACTTTAAACCAGGGTTGCCAATGGTGGCTACTTTTCGCCAAATTGGCGAATTTGAGGGGCCCGTGGCGACCTAAAATTATGAATGGCGACATGGCGAATTTTTGGCGATTTTCTGCTTAGGTCTTCACTGAGTTATACATCCTAAGCTCAGTGTCTTCCCAACGAATGAGCGGCAGCATTCTCTGTATCTTTCTTTGTTTTAGACCCAAGAGTAGAATGTGCACATTACGCGTCATTCTGTATGTCCGTCCTGTAACTCGTGTGTATCTCCTCAATTCATCTAGAGGCAGGAGGTACGCGAACGTCCCCCAGAGACATTCTAGCAAAATGTAAACAGCGAGGGGGCAGTGTTTGACTATAAGTTAATGACTTTCGGTGCTTTAAGCTTCTCTAAAGTTTCGCTTCTGAAGGGGCTAGACGTCGGGTTGGCCGCGTGTTCCGACCGTTTGTTCCGCCAAAGCTCCAACTGTTCTGAATAGCTTGGCGACTTATTCACTGTTGCTGTACTCCCAATTCAGCTGGTAAAGACTGTTTCGGAATAGCGAAGAGAGGCGGATACGCGGCTATTTGTGCAATAAAAATATTTATTGAGGCATTTTCCACTGTTCTCGGTGAGCGTGCGCAATGAAAACAATTGCTATATAACATTTTACATTGCCTACCTGTTCATTTATAACGCATCGGATTGACGCGTGTAAATATAAGTGACTATAAGAAAGGGTCGGTAGCATCCGGTATCATATGAGTTCACACTGAAAAGGTGTAAGACTCACTAATGATCGGTTCCTGTAAGGCTTCTGTCGTGTTATCTTCAATAAACCTTTTAATCTTTTTAATTCATACAAGGGTACGTAAAGCTGTCTACAAACAACGCTTTCACGGTTTTCGCCCAAGGTTTATCCCACTTTTACCTCTGAAACGAGCGGACAGGGATGGAAGGATATCATGAGCGTTTCATTAATTCACCCTTGCGCTACCACGCACATCTTGCGGCTAGTCGGAGAAGCAGCATCGTGCACTACCATGGTGAAGCGGGCGATACGACTGGCATTGATAAACGTCAATATAATTTAAGGGTCTTGTATGGTACTGTATTCTACGGGGCTATACGTGAGAGGAAACTTTTATTACTATAGGTATGACGCACATATCTAGAATGGCGACTTTTTTGGCGAAATGTGTAAAAAAAATGGCGACTTTTGGCGACTTTTTGCTCGTCGTTTGGCGACATTTACTCGAAAGTCAGTGGCAACCCTGCTTTAAACACAATTGCCATGAAGCAAATGCTAATCAATACAAAAAATGCCCCCACCTCCCCGAAGGGAATCGTGAGGAAATGCGAATGCATTTCTTGCGCCGAGAGTACACGGCCTAGTAACTTTAATGGCGTAAAGCTGGACACATCGACGCGCTCAAGTGTCTCCCTTTTGGGTGCCTCTTTCAACGAACGCTTCCTACGTGCGTTCGTAATCACCTCAGGGATGTTGCCACCGCCTTCAATGCAGCACAAACGCGTTTAGAACCCGCTGTTTTCAGGCTGTGCCAAGGCAGTACAAACGCTACAAACGCGTTTCAAACGCACTGCATTGAGGCGGTGGCGCAGGGAGGAGAGAGAGCGAACGGCGAGAGAAGGAGCGGCGAAGCACTGCACCTACCCTCTCCTACACTCTCTCCACACACGCAGGAGCTCCGCCGAGCTCCCACGATGCGAGCGCCCCCACACGCCAGAGCGCGCTCCTCCTCTCCACTCACTCTCCACTACTCCGCCCGCACCACCTGCTCCGGTTGCTAGGGGCGAGGATAAGGGCGCGGGCCCGCAGCTGTTGCTATGGGAGAGGGAGTGAGAGCGGAGAGGTGCGCGGACAACGCCGGATGCCTTACATAGCCCGACTAAGAAATGCATTCGCATTTAAAACACAAGAAACACACGATAACACAGGAAACGTGAGACCATAATTACCTGGTAATAATAAAAATGTGAAGAATAATTGTTTATCTGATTATTAGTACCTTTCTAATATTTTCCGATTCCTCTAAAAACGGAACCGCTAATTCGTGCGCAGCGACATATTGGTATGTTTTCGTTGGCCATGCGCTCAAAATGTTTGTTAGTGATAGAGGCCGTGTATTCTACCTATTTAGCTGTTCTAGATATTTCTTACGGGGATCATCATACTTTCGGCAATGTACAAGAAGGTGTTCTCCACGATTAGCTCCGGCAGCGCGCTGCGTAGCTAATCGCGGAGGCGACGATCTCCCCAGAGCAGGCCCGTAGCCGGGGGGGGGGGGGGGGGGGGGCAGGGGGCCCGGGCCTCCCCCGCCGAAATTTTGATGACACATGGTGTTTTATCGAAAATAAATCAAGAAAATAGGCGTTTTTCTCAAACAGTCAAGGCTTTCAGCAAGTGCCCCCCCCCCTCCGAAAAAAATTCCTGGCTATGGGCCTGCCCCAGAGCATAGATCTTCCTTTCCCTTAGTGACCCTTGCGACTATACTGTACGTCATACCCTAAAGCGAGCGCTCCACAATGTTCTTGCCTTTATAGATTTTTCATGGTTTGGTTTTCATTTAATGTATTTTTGGATTAAATAGTGCGCGTTACTGGTCAACCTACAACTGTGCAATTACAGCGCGTCTAAATTGCAAATATACTGTGAAGATAAACTTATAAAACTGCTGTCGCGAACCATAACAACTACGGAGGTTTCGAAAGATAGAATGCTATAGGAGTTGCACTCAATATCGCGTTGGGATTTCTCTAATTATTTCATTTCTCTGGGGCAATACACTGCTCTCCCATAGGAGAGTTTATATGATAATCATAATCGTTGACTTTGTGTGCTAAACATCTTTTAATTCACCCGGGACGGTTCACTGATCTCCCCTAGTAGGGTACATATTGCCACGAGCATGGGATGAGATTGCGCTATGCGGTTTCGTTGATGGTCGACTTGTTATGTGCTACTGTGAAACAGAAAAAAGGACTAGGAAGTGAAAAATACGATTAAGTCGTGTTCCCAGTGACCGGTTCAGTTCGACGTCGTGGTGTTCCGATGACAGAGGTTCTGTGCTATCCAGTATAACGTGACAATCATCATCATCATCAGCCTGTCTACGCCCACTGCAGGGCAAAGGCCTCTCCCATGTTCCGCCAATCAACCCGGTCCTGTGCTTTCTGCTGCCACGTTATACCTACAAACTTCTTAATCTCATCTACGCACCTAATTTTCTGTCTCCCCCTCACGCGTTTGCCATCTCTTGGAATCCAGTCAGTTACCCTTAATGACCACCGGTTATCCTGCCGACGTGCTACGTGCCCCGTCCATATCGATTTTTTCTTCTTGATTTCAACTATGATATCCTTAACCCCCGTTTGTTCCCTGACCCACTCTGCTCTCTTCCTGTCTCTTAAGGTTACACCTATCATTTTCCTTTCCATCGCTCGCTGCGTCGTCCTCAATTTAAGTTGAACCCTCTTTGTAAGTCTCCAGGTTTCTGCTCCGTAGGTAAGTACCGGTAAGATGCAGCTGTTATATACCTTCTTCTTGAGAGATAGTGGTAGACTACCATTCATGATTTCATAATGCTTGCCGAATGAGCCCCATCCCATCCTTATTCTTTTAGTTATTTCACTCTCATGGTTCGGCTCCGCAGTTACTACATGTCCTAAGTAGACGTACTCCTTTACAACTTCCAGTGTCTCGCCACCTATCGCAAAGCGCTCTTCTCTGCCAAGATTGTACGGCAGGGAGACACGATCTCTCCAATGCTGTTCACCGCGTGTTTACAGGAGGTTTTCAGGGCCCTAGATTGGGAAGAATTAGGGATAAGAGTTAATGGAGAGTATCTCAATAACCTGCGATTCGCTGATGACGTTGCATTGATGAGTAACGCGGGAGACGGATTACAGCTCACGATTACTGAACTGGATACGGAAAGTAGAAGAGTAGGTCTGAAAATTAATATGCATAAAACTAAAGTAATGTGTAACGCGACAATATAGTACTCTAAATCGACAGCCACTTTACAATGGAGCTGTTTAAACCTCGCTCTTGGCTCCACCGCGTCGTGCGCAGCTTCGCCGAGCTGGGGGAGAGCGGATGCGAGGTGGAGAGGAGGTGTGAGGAAAGTGTTAGTAGAGCGGGGCTTAGTGGGTGAGAGGGAGTGGAGCAGCGAGGGTGGCCGGAGCATAGCGGGGGAGAAGGAGCGGCGCGGCGGGCACACGTGGTGTGATGGTGTGACGTCATTGCTATCCGATAAAACCACCACCACCCTGATAAAACCCGCGCGCTCGCTTCGGCGGTCTTCTTCCTCGCAGTGGAAAAAGAAGTAACGTGGGTTTTGCTTAGCGATGGCGAAGACTACCGTCGGGACTCCCGAGGAAGAAGTCGCTCGACTGCAGCGCCGCCGAGAAGCTAATCGTGAGCGGGTGCGGCGACAGCGATCCGATCCTGAAGCGAGAGCTAAGGAAGCTGAAGCCAAGCGTCGCAGAAGCGACGATCCCGGGTTTAGATTGAGAGAAGCCGAGAGTTCGCGTAGGCGAATAAATGGAGATTCGGATTCTCGTGAACGTGACCGCTTTATCGGTGGACCTGCGGGAAGCCCACCGACAGTTACACTGAGAGTGTGGTTCGGTACTACTCCACGCGGATTCTCCACTGGACTTCGGTGCTTGGGATCCTATAGTAGAGTAAACTACGCTCTGAATCATCTCTTTTTTTCCAAACACACCCGTTTGTTCGACGCAATTCGTTGGCATAGGGACAGCTGCATACAGCTGTTCATAGTAGTGAAAGTATTTTTGGTGCCCTTAAAGCGGCCCTGCAACACTTTTACGAGTAATCGTCAAATGACTTCTTTAAGCGAGCTTATTGCCTCATGAATCAACTGCCGCAAGTTTTCTTAGAATCCGTCAAGTATACGAGCGGAGTTACAGCGACATGTCGCACGCTTCAAGTGCTTTCTCTCTCATTTCGTACTAGCGAGCGCGCTGAAAGCTACGCAGGGAGGGGATGAGAAGGAGGCAAGAAGATGCAGCACGCGTCATGACCTTGATTATTTTCTCTTCTTTTTTTCTTCGAACGCGCGCCTTACTGTCAGTGTGATCGCGAGCGCGCGGGCACGTGGCGGCATTCAGCTGCGGATGCAGTAATTATGCAGCCCACGATGCTCAAATCAGCCAATGGCCGTAAACTTTGGGTTTGTGACGTGTCATTTGGGATTATGGCAGGCCCGTAGCCAGGAACTTTTTTTTTGGGGGGGGGGGGGGGGGGGGCACTTGCTGAAAACCATGGCTTTTTGAGAAAATCACCTATTTTTATTATTTATTTGTGGTAAAAACACATACTTCACCAAAATTTCGGGGGGGGGGGGGTCCCGCCCCCTGGCTACTGGCCTGGGTTATGGCATCATTTGTCGAGAAAGAGGGAACGATTTCTAGGTCACTTTGAGAATTAATGGTAAATTCCAGGCCGCATGCTGCGCTATAATGTTTGGTTTGCGTCTTCCCAGTAGCCTCGATTACCGATCGGTAGCGTTTTTTTTACCATGCTGAGAAGATGTTGCAGGGTCCCTTTAATCGTATATCGTTTTTACAACTCAAGGAGGTTAAATTTTTTTAAAACCTCCTTGTTACAACTACACAACACAGCACAACACAGGTTGCCGTCTCGATCTCCGTTGGTCGCTGCGGCAACGCGCCTGTCATGGTTGCTGCCTATTTTTATGCGGTAGTGTACTGCTGGAGCCCTCTACAGGACAACATGTAAAGCCGACATGAAGAATCGCACACATCAGAAAAATTCAGGCTTTCGGAAAATGTGATGCCAAACGTGCGTTTCGCCGTGCGCTCTTGAAGGGGCCGCTCAAGATGCTAACGAACGCTAGACTCAGTGTCGATGCCGCCCGAAAACGTTGTTCTAGGTATCGAAAGTCATAGTTTATAATAAAATCCAGTGTATAATATGCAGCTCATGTAAATGAGATACTCACCGGGCCCCGGTCTCCCGTGAGATCCCTTTCAAATACTGATCAGCACACCAACTTACGAAGAACAAGCCCTGGCGGTCCAGTATACGCCCATAACAGGGCTGGAGGCTTGACCTCCCGGTGCCGTCGTGGAAATAGGCAGGCAGACGTCTCGTATAAAGGTTTTCACAACAACAACCACAACAGCAACGCTTAGGCATCACTACAACACCCAAAGATGATTTTGCGCCCGTCAGCTTCCCTGGTCACCACGTTCACCGATCAGAATGGTGTCGAGTTTTTTGCTAAGCACACGTAGCCTTTGCCATTACCTCCGCTTCTTTTCAAGGGACATCTGCACCGTAGTTCTGCCGTAGTAGAGTACACAGTATTCGCAGGCCTTTACCGCTGGTTTTAAACACAGGTCGCCGAACACAGGCAGTTATTGCCAACATTCTGTCCACGGTGTTTTAAGTGCGTAGCACTTTAGGGCGCGGCTTGTCGTCCATCCGCAGATCTCATGTGGATGTGAGCACGCTCAAAATCAAGTGGTCAATACAGGGCTTAAACAAGGCTGCCGATTCTCAAAACTGGGTTAAAATAAACGAGCAAGGTCTAGAATATTATAATTAACAGAAATAACCAAGATGTAATCCCAATAATTAACTTAAAATAGATAAGAACGCTTCGCAAACGTGCGTCTGACACCCGCACCGCACAAGAGAGGGCGCCACTGCCACGCCAAGCGCGGCATTGCTCCTCCCACCGGCGCTTCTCTGGCGCCTTCGTCGCTGCATCTGAAGGGAGAAACAACCTGATGGGACTCGATGCTGACGACACGTATCTCAACTGCCGTGACAAGCAGGAAGTCGAGAAAGCGCAGCAAAAAAGTCGCGCGGATGTCGCGCACCGAGTTTGCGAATCTCCCTAAAAAGATTGTACTCGTGCCGGGAAAAGCCTACACGCTTACCTCAAACTTTGACGTCATCGACGGTTTGATAGTCGGAGCAGTGGGAACACTACGAACGGGAATCGCTGGGTGCCAGTGCTGCGCACTTCCTCAGGCAGCATTTTTTCGGGACAGCTTTCCACTGTCCCATAGTAGAGCACCTGTAAAGTATTCTAAGTTGTTTCTCTTTTTTTAACACGCGTGCACTACAAATTATTGCCGCTTCCCTTACCCTCCCCTCAAAGCACGCGAATGTTTCTTGTTGAAATATAATGCCCGTAAGAACCTAATTCGGTGCCAAGGACACAATAATGTAGGATTGGGCGTGTTAGTACACCATGATTACGAATTCTTAACAGCGCGAAAGACACGAGAGGATAGACGAGAGGACAGATAGCGCTAACTTCCAACTGTTTATTTGTATCAAAACGCTTCACCTTATATACAGTTGCACACTATCACGACAGCCATGCGCGACACACAAGCAATCGCAGTTCAACACGTGAACAGCGCTAAGTACATATTTTCTTTATCGGTGAGAGCAGCAGAGGGCGTGCTGACACATTGCAAACACTACGCGTGGGAAACTCATACGAAGATGATCCCGCCTAGCAACCGATTTCATTTTGTGTTGGGACAGCGCCACGCATAGAGCAGAGTGAACACGATGACACCGAGCGCATTTACTTGTCTCGCTGCCAATCATTTCCTGTGTGCTCAATCGTCCGAGGCTATTCACATGTGTGCATCGGGTTAGATGATACCGCAGCTTCGGCGGCCAACCACCTTGACACCGTGGATTGCAGCCTGCTCTTTTTTTATAAGCATGTCCCGAACATAATTGGTCATAGTACAACCAGAAGGACTCTGGTCGTTCCATATATATATATATATATATATATATATATATATATATATATATATATATATATAATCATTTTGTACAGCGAAGCTGTTTCTGCTGTCGGTAACTTGTGCTCCATTGTGCAAAACTCCTCAGGTGGGTATGCGCCACCTGAGGAGTGGGTGTGTGCCACTTGTGGAGCGGCACGGAATTGGGCCTGCCCCACTACCGTGTACAGCGGGTGCGAGTGTCAAAACGAAAACGAACACGTGAAAAAGAGAGAGAAAGAGATAGAAAATAGAGAAAGAGAAAGAAAGAGGAAGAGAAAAATGAAGCGAAATGAAGGGAATAACAACATAAAACATAGGAAGACATAGAAAGAGAAAGAAAGAAGCAGACACGAAAAAGAGATAGAAAAAACAGAAACGAAGACAAAAGGAGAAAGAAAAAAAATAAAGAGAAACAAAGAAAGAGAAATAAAGAAAGAGAAAGAAGTAGAATGAGAAATAAATAAGTGAATAAAAAGAAACAGATACGTACGAAAAAATAGATACAAGAAACAGAGAAAAAGAAGGAAAAGTGAAGAGAAACAATGAACGGCCCTGCAAGCTGCGCTCTTCCTTCAGGCTTGGCACCCCTAGTGCGATGCTGCCCGAATTTTTTCGTCGAATCACGTTCGTGGGGTATAAGAGTACTCAGGCGCGATTACACGAGCGGTCAAATTGGTAACGTGGTCGATATAAATGGCACGCTGCTAGAATTCAGCATTGTGCCGAGGCCATTCTAAGTTACACCGACAAAGAAGGAACCCGAATTTTCAGTGGCAGAAATTGGAAATCGGAACTAAAGAAAGCGTCATCAAGAACTTAAGTGCACTTCGTCTCGTGCACACACAGACAAGAAGGCTCGCTCGCCGAAACGAGTCATGGGACGTGCAGTTGGCAAACGCACTTCATTTTGCACGCACACCCCGAAGGTCGCGGAGTTGAATCCCGGCCGCGGCGGCTGCATTTTCGATGGAGGCGAAAATGTTTGAGGCCCGTGTACCTAGATTTAGGTGCACGTTAAAGAACCCCAGGTGGTCGAAATTCCCGGAGCCCTCCACTACGGCGTCTCTCGTAATCATATCGTGGTTTTGGGATGCTGAACCCCAGATAGTATTATTTATTATATTTGAACGCACTTTTATAGAGTTTGGTATCAAGTTTGCTGACTCGAAAGTACGTGGGAGGCGACTGTACAACCTTCCAGCAAAAGATTGCGCGACGCGAAATTTTCGGGAAAACGATATTCCCGCTTTGTCTGGGAACAATTAAATGTTTCACCCTGTAGTACCTCTTGCGACCTGTACTATTACCCTCGGGGGCGACGTCAGAGGGGGCACGGGCCACCGTCATTTCTGCCTGACCCCCTTTTCCACCCCCCTAGAAACTTTGTCAAAACGGAGCGCATAATTTCTCTGTCCTGCTCACCCCCTTCTACACGAGCCTTCGCGGTATCTAACTCGAATGCCAGTTTACAATGGAACGAGAAAACCTTAACGGTTCGTTAGATTCGAACACGATGTAGAGTTCTTCAAGCTCAGTTTTTTTTTGTTTTGTTTTTTAATGAACAGTTGGACCCATGCGACCGCGTGAATATCTGGTTATCGTATAATTTCACCCAAAAGAGGCAGGTTGACTGGCACCACCGCACGAACGTGCACGGTAAAGAAAGAAAAATATAGTCGCAACCGTCCTTTACGCTTCGCCCGGTCGAGACCACGTGCTTCGCCCCGTAATTTGCTGGAATACTGCATACACGCCCACATCGGAGAGAATAGTTATAGGAGCAGCGGGGTCAGGGTTGCTAGGGCACCTCGTTATACGGCCGAGAACGCGCGGCGCATTCGTAACGGGCTCCGTATAACTCAGAACCCGACTCCGCGTCGCGCGCGTGGATTGCCTAATTCGTTATTTTGATGTTGGTGCACGTAGCGACGGCGCCTTCGCGGAGCCGTACACCCGCATTGTACGGTTTGCCGTTGCACGTGAAAGGTCTTCTGCGTGGTTCATCTCGGTAGTTCGGTGCAGCGTTATAGACGCCACGTAAGAGCTGTAGAACGGCGAAGGAAAGCAGTGAATGACTACGCAAATCGATGATAGCCACGCGTTGAGATGGGTTGTCTCATGTCGCTATCTGACCCCGAGTGCTGGTCATGAGGTGTCTATTCCACTGTAGGGGCATGCGCATTTAAAGGAGTACTAACACGATTTTAAGGCATCACAAAAGGGACATTTTTTGTTTCCTTGCCTTGCAGTGTTATTGCTCTCCACATACCGGAGCCTGGAAACTTGTAAAAAATGTTTTAGTTTGATTTTAATGTTTCGTCGCACTGCATGGGCAAGCCAGCCCCACCGCAGTGGACATTATCATGACGAGTCAACTCAGTTCGCCGGTTTCCCGAAATCTGCGTCCTGCATGCGGCCGAAATCGTCGACATCGCTGTCGGAGTCGCTGGAGGACATTTCGCTTGTCGTCGTTTACGTGCACCACGTGTAACAGACAGTAGACGACAGAGCTGCTTCTCCCACGTGACTTAGATCTACGTCACACCGTGTTCACACGTCGTCGTGAAACCGCCCCCTCGATATCGGAAACGAAAGTGTTTTTCTAAGATAGCGGTGTTAGAAGTACATTCAATGCATTCCGAGACACCATGATACCCTTTTTAGGGTTTTTTACACCGGTGTTTTCATTTCGAGCAGAAATACGTCAACTTATACATTTTTGTCAGCACTCCTTTAAGGTTATTTGCTTGTTCTGTCAATAAAATTGTCAGTTGAAAGTAAGTGCTCGTGTAGTGTCCGAGTCTTCCTTTGCCCTCGTTTTTTTGCGCTAACAATTATATGGAACATAAAGAAAATTCACGCGAGCTTAATCAACACTGCTGCGTTCCATAGTACTGGACTCAGGATCTCGGGCATACCGCATTCCACTGTAGACAGTCCTGTCATGGTGCCTACTGAAGGCTAGCAAGTATTGGACATAGAACATCCAGTAGCTGTTGTACGGACTGAGCGTATGGTGATTTCACAGGGCCGACGAACACGCAAAGTGCGTCTAGTTCCCTTCTTTCTATCTCCCTTTTTTTTCCTCCCTTGATCCCCTTCCCCCCAGAGTAGGGTAGCAAACCGGACGCGCGTCTCGTTGACCTTCCTGCCTTTCCTTCCTTCTCCTGCCTTTATATGGACACTCGAGGCGTATTTACGCCGTCGCCGTCATGTTCTGTGTAAAGTCCAAATCGATAACATCGCTCCGCTCTTCGTATTGCTGCAAGCCATCAGGGATACGCGTGACTATATATTCTGTGCGCTAGTGTAAGCTTGCGAAGGCTGCCGACGGGCGCGGATCAAGCAGATATGAAGAAAACAAGCATCAAAGAAATCAGAGCTTTCTTTTATGTTTACGCAAATAACAAAGAACAAACGTTGCGTAAGCCAAACGCTATTAAGTGGTAATAACGGGCTGACTTTTTCACTTCGATATCGCTGAGCACTACACATTTGAGAAAAATTCAACGCACCTCACTAAACGTCTTTCGTCGTATCAATGCGTTCACCTTGTTTTTCTTGTTTTTCTCGCCACTCGACTGCTTTCTGCTACCGATTTCTTCACTTCTAGATGTAGTCGACTTGTTCGATTCTTCAGTCATCGATTTCGTCCCATTTTGCCTCTTTTTCTGCATGTCTCTTAGGGCGTTACCCAATTACTTTAGTGAGAGCAGCATTTTGGGCAAGTTCGTAACGACTGCGCAACGAAAAACCACGGACGACAGAGAAGACACATCCAGCGCCACTACTTTAGTGGTTGACATTTTTTTTTTGTGTACGTATTATTTGTGTGTATATGTGAGCATTGCATATATTATAGCCATCACCTGACACCTGGAGTAGCAAGCCAGGCGATAAAACAGGCTATCGCCTCCGGATATACCTACCACTAAAAATTTGTATCTCTCTCTTCTGAATAACCTTAATAAAGTTTTCCATCCATCCATCCATCCATCCATCCATCCATCCATCCATCCATCCATCCATCCATCCATCCATCCATCCATCCATCCATCCATCCATCCATCCATCCATCCATCCATCCATCCATCCATCCATCCATCCATCCATCCATCCATCCCTCTCTCGATCGGTAAAACGCGCACACAGTGGGAGATAGATAGATAGATAGATAGATAGATAGATAGATAGATAGATAGATAGATAGATAGATAGATAGATAGATAGATAGATAGATAGATAGATAGATAGATAGATAGATAGATAGATAGATAGATAGATAGATAGATAGATAGATAGATAGATAGATAGAAACGAGAAATAAGGAAAGAAAAGGGATACAGAGATGTACAAAATAGAAATAGAGAAATACACAGACAGTAAGAGACGGAGAGAGAGAGGCCAAGAAGTGTGCAGATCCACGAAATGCGGTAAACCTGCGCTCAGCGCACCACGCACATCTCAGCGACCCCCCTAAAATGAAAGTGGTGTTAGCCAGAGGCGAAAACTGTGTTGCAGCAATATCGGGACGCGCACGTATATACGTGCCCTCAAAGTCCGAGCGACATGCTTTCGTGGCTCTCTTCGCGACGTTTCGTAAGTGACCAGACCAGTGGCAAACATACGTGGAGCGTTGACGCCGCTGTGTCTCGCGGCTCTGTCAGCGAAGTTAGGCTTCGCCGGCCGGCCGGCTCGCTGGCGTTTTACGACTTGTTGCGCCGGGTGATAATTTGGCGACAGTTGCGCGATGTGGGGACCATACGAGAGGGCAGCGGCCATGGCTGTCCAGCTCTGACCGGCGCACGTAAAGAAGGTATGATGCAACAAAACGTAATTAAGATTTAGGTACAGCTCCCGACGCTGGCAGTGTATATCAGCTACCTAGCACACTATACAGGTGACACCTGTGCTAAGCAATAGCAACAATGCCGGGCGAGGATGTGCACGAAGGCAGGAGAGGGCACGTGGTGACATTAAACAGAGAGAGAGAGATGTCGGACTCGTATTCCTTTCTTTTCCTTTATGTTGTTACGCGAAACGATAAGTCTGAACGCCCACCGAGGATGTTGCGTCGCTTTCCATTAAAATGATATAAAGGAATAAGCAGTAGCAGGTGTGGCGGGAGGTATTGTTTGACTTGTAAAGGTAATTCAGCGCGCACACAGTACGCAGTGCAAGAGACCTGTTGTCTTCGTTTCACTCCACATGGAGCAACGTAGCGATGCTTGGGCGAAACTATCTTTTGTTGCTGCTGTTCGTCTGAAAAACAATGGAAAGCTTAGACTTTCCCGTGAAACGTTCTAACGCGCTGCAGCTTTTCATAATACTGCAGGACACGTAGATGCGTTAATGTATGAAACTATGGAACCTGCAAGAGTCAGTAACATTAAACTAATGCGTGCGCATTGTTCTTCATCAAGTCGGGGGGAGGGGGGGGGTGTAGCAAGTTCCACTGCAGATGTCCCCCCCCCCCCTCATTCTTCTCCTTTCTCTCGTTCGTCGAGTCCGAAAGAAAACAAACTTTACAATGGACACAACAATAAAAACAATTCACGCAGCAGCGCAAAGAATCACATGGACGGCGAAACAGCAAGACTGAACACAGCGCTATTTCGACGTAGCGCTGTGTCACCTCTTGCTCTTTCGCGTCAATTATGCGTTACCAAGTAGCCCATCAGTCTGTTCTTTTGAAGAATAAAAATGAAGCGATGTAATGTTTCAGACAACGACCTGCCTTTGGTTCCCGGCTTGCCGGGAGAAAATGTGCGAAGTAAATAGTTCCCGGAATGCAACATCAAGTGTCCTCGCCTGTCATCATCGTCAAAAACTTGCATGGTCATAGTCCTGCACTATAAACAGGGACAGAATGTGGACAACTGAGTTAAGGTATTGGCAAGGAGGATAAAAAAAATTCTGGAGTTATGCCTCGGAAGTGAAGCCAAGAATCCACCATCTTACCAGTGGCAAGGTATGAATAACGTTAGGGGACAGCGAAGTAACAGCAGCCTAATCCTCCTTGGGTATTTTTATTATTTTTTAAATCCTCCTTGGGTATGGGCAAGGAGGAATTAATCCTCCTTGGATATGGGCAAGGAGGATTGGATATGGAGTAGCCCCTCTTAGATGATTAGGCAAGGGTGAAAGGGGGGGGGGGCGTCGCCTTTCTTGCCTCCCCCCCCTTTCTTGTGCGCACGTCCATGCTTACGAGGGTTAGTAATGTGCATACCACAAGCGGAATAAACTGGCCGCGTGTTTCTGTACAATAATGTTCGTATATTCATTCAGTTTTTAACAAACAACTAGTTACTAGTGAGTACCTATATCTGCCGCCCTATTCTTCATAGTGTCATATTTTCTAGCGCCGGACTACACGAGATAGTTTTAGAAGTCGGCGCCCAGTCCTCGGGTTTGCAGGGTTTGCGTAATCAGGCCGTAGATGTGCTAGAATACGGCTTGTCCTTCGTAAACCCATGTGCGAGAAAATCGTGCTCGGATATTCACAAGATGCGCGTTAAAACTCTTTGGCACGCGGCTTAGTAGTGCGCACGCTAGTCAAAAAAAAAAAAAAAAGTATGGGCTTGAAAGTTAGCCCAGAGGGTGGTTACCGTACGACACATGCGCAGTAGCGACAACCCATGACGACAGCGTACGTAGAGCTCTGGGTACCTTATTCTAAAGCTTTCTACCGTTTAGTTCAGTACGTTTTTTTATCTTTTTCTAACCGGTGGCGTGGTAGCCTCTTCAAAGAGTGAGATTATAACGCGAAACGTAGGCACATGGCGGACTCGGATGGGGATTAATTTCGCGTTATATTAGGTTAGTGCGACCTACCAGAACGCGGCAGCGTGCGTAATAGAGTAATATCGCATTGTGGTTTAATTATTTTTATTATATCTATTTTATACATAATGCAACCTCAATGAAGAGTGTGATGAACAAAAATAGGGACATTTATAAACAAGCTTTGCATGAATTCTTCCAATGGTTATGAACGAAAGTTTCCCGGTAATGAATTTCAGGCTTCGGGTGCTGACGAGAAAAAACTGTATTTAAAGGAGTCAGTGCGAGTGACAAAGGCTGAGACATAGGTTGGGGTGATGTCCTTGTTAATGAAGGTTTGGTGAAAATCAGATAGTAATCTAGAGAAGAGAGTCGATTAGCACGTAAATAAGTTTTAGACATTAAAGACGGCGACGTGTTGGAAGGGGCGAAAAAACCTTGTCATAGCTCCTACAAACAAAACACCATGCTTTTTTTTCTTTTTTGCGCCGATTCTAGTTTTTTGTTATCACAGTGTCTATGTGGATTCCACATAGTCCGCCATGGTGGAACAGTGCTCAACTGCTGACCCGAAGGTCGCGGGTTCGATCCCGGCCGCGGCGGCCGCATTTCGGTGGAGTCGAAGTGGTAGAGGCCCGTGTACTGTGCGATGTCAGTGCACGTTAAATACCATCGGATTATCGAAACTTCCGGAGCCCTCCACAACGGCGTCTCTCATAATCAAATCGTGGTTTTGGGACGTTAAACCCCAGATATTATTATGATAATCATATCGTGGTTTTTGGACGTAAAACCCTTGATACTATTGTTATATGGACTCCACATAAAGCAACCATATTCGAGGATGGGACGAATGATGGTTTTATATGTTAGAACTTTAGTTTAGTTTCTTTACAATAAAACGGAAAGGCGGGCTAGTTGATTTGACTGCATAGTGATAATTTTGCGCACGCAACACGAAGACACAGACGAAAAGTTCACAAGGACTGCGCTGGTCCTTGTGAACTTGTCGTCTGTGTCTTCGTGTTGCGCGGGCAAAATTATCATTATGTAGTTTCTTTAAGGGCAGGACGCAGCGTACGATGTAAGTAACCTACTATGTTCGGGTTTTAAGTCTTTTAAGCATCATGAACATTTATATGATCTTGTTCTTCCTTCTCTCCTACTCCTTCTTTCACTCTCTCCTACTTCCTTTCCCTTCCATTCTAGAGTGACTGGATCTCTTCTCGAAGTGTCGTACCGTATCTTTGGGATCTTTCCTCAACTTCCGCCTCAGCCAAATGAGTCGAGGAAATAAAGTTCTACACTCTGCCATGCACTCTGCCAAGGGCTTCAATACATTCGAATAACAAGAAAAAGAGGAGTGCATGAGGAAACGTATGACTTCAATTTTTTTAGTGACAGAGGCCTTCTAGACAGACTATAGTTATTCCGTTCCTTCCGTCCAATGTTTCTTTTTTTTTTCCCGCACCAGCTTTTTTTTTTCTTGTCCCCGCTTTTCTTTTCGTGTTTCCCTTTCCCTTCCTGTAGCACAGGGTAGCAAACCGGAATGTTCTCTTTCTGTTAACATCCCTACACTTTCCCCATCTCCCTCTTTCACTGCTTCAACCACTGCAACAACAACCACACGCTACCATGACAAAATAACCAACGGAAAAGTAGTGAGCCGGTTTTACGACCTTCATTCGTCGAGGAGGAACCACTCGGGGAGCAAGACGCTTCTCAGCATGGCTAAGCATAAATGAAGTCTGATTGCGCCACGTCGTTTGTGTCAGGGCGACCTGCTGGCTTCTTGCGTTGGAAGTTTTTCACGACGTTGCGCGGAAGCGCGCAGGTGAAAGCAGCTTGTGGCACGGGGAGGCCGGGAAAGGCCGTAAAAATGTAAATTATGAGGTAAAGAATGTCGGAAGGTATGTTCCTGGTTGCGGCACACAGCTTCGTCGCCCCTGCGAAGGAAACGGGGCCTTGAATGGAATTGTGCTGACCGAAATTCATTAAACGTGACCGTTCTTTGCGCTCTCTAGATTCATTCATTCATTTTAGCAGCGGAGCTGTTTACGCTTGTCGAAACTGCCGGATCGCCCACACTAAACCGGGCGGGTAAGCGCCACAGAAACAGGCTATGTGTCAAGGAGCTCCTAGCATAGCATAGTCATGCGTAGTATAGTAAAGCAATGGGGTGGGAAAGGGCAAGTGAGTGTGAGGAGGAGTGATGTGACGGTGAGGAGGAAGGGAGAGGGTATAGCATTAGCCATGTATAGTATAGTATAGCCATGGGGTGCGATAGGAAACTGAGGGACAGGAAAGGGTAAATCACAGTATAGCCGTGTATGGTGAATTATAGCAACGGGGTGGGAAAGGGAAGTGAAGGGGAGGAGGAGAGAAAAGCTGACAACTCCGCTGTTTCCTCAGTCTTCGTACCACTAGCGCGTAGCTGCCCCATTTTTTTAATTAAATGTGTTTAAGGAGAGTTTAGTACCTAGGTGTGACGCCGGCTGCTCCTCTTCTCTTGCATAATAGTTGACGTCATTGAGTAGTGGACAATCACGAAACTTTAGAAATGGGCACGTGGATGAACATTCACGCACTTAGCGCCATGCGGTACTTCAGTGCAAGCAAACTTCCACTCAAGAGGAACGTTCCCAAAACGCAAATATTCTCAGAAACGAAAGGTCCGCAACAGAAACACACACAAACAAATGTTCACTCAACAGAAAAGTTAACAAAGCACAAATATTCACACGAACAAAATGTTCACAGATAGCATTGAAGTTCGCCAAAGCGTTCTCACAGCAGATCATTAGGCATATACTTTGCAAGTTATCTGCCAGTTGCCTCACTATAATTCATTCATTCATTCATTCATTCATTCATTCATTCATTCATTCATTCATTCATTCATTCATTCATTCATTCATTCATTCATTCATTGGCGTTTGTGGTTCTAGACTTCTCTTTTGTGTCCGTGTTTGCAAGCCCAGTCTTTTAACATCGATAACTACCAACTAGCTCAGCTCTCTGTCATTCATTCATCATTCATTCATTCATTCATTCATTCATTCATTCATTCATTCATTCATTCATTCAGTAAAGCAAGAAGTGACCTAGTACAGGTCTCGAGCGGCTGGGAGGTCGTAACATGGCACGAGTCGCCGCGAATATTGCGTCATGGTTTTATTTACCACAGGACATGCTCGTATAAAATATGTAGCCCCGATTTCCATACCACGGAATACTACCCTACTCCGATATGCACGCATTTCGCTGGCGCGTGGCCACTTTATCTCGTCACTACCACTGTCGTCGCCTCGATCGTGTTGAGAAGAAAAAGACAAACTAAAGAGAAAAGAACAAGCGAAGAAATAGATCACAGGCTCTCGAAACGACGTTTCCTGTAAGCCGAGCTATAGATATTTACGATGATTTCACCACACTTGCTCGGAAAGAAGCTGGAAGAAGTTTGAGCCTATATATACTCGCATTTATTATTTGCCGCTCCCGAACGTGAAACTCGTAAAATTCGGCAAGCGAACCGTGTGGGTCCGTTCGGGACCAACACGGAAATTCGAAAAAAGAAAAGAGATCACTTCAATATGCGACGCTTTGTTTCAAGGTCGCACTGGCGCTATGTATAGTACTTGCAAAAAAAAAAAAATGTTCCGGGGTTGGGGGGGGGGGGGGCTTTCGAAACGAGTTTTATCAGCTGGAACGAGGATCTATTTTCGCCGTTATTTCGGTGTTTCTTCAAAAAAGAATAATAAAGAAAATCCCGGCGAGATATTTTTATTTAGAATGTCTATACGCTGCCAAGAAGTGGACGGTTTATTTCGTGTATATCGGTCTCGTCGAGATCTCTGTCACGCTCAAAACAAACGTTCGGCGTGCATCGGAGGTCGTAAAAAATGCAGTGCGCGTGTTAGTGTTTACGTATTGCATCACACTCACAACTGTATGGAATCTTTTTTTTCTTTTTTTTTACTTTGGAGGAAGGGTCTGCGTAGTTCTTGACGTGTCGCGAAAAAGAATTGAGCATGACCACACTGAGCAAATATGTCGCGCGATCCCGCCGCTGCCACTGCTCATAATAATAAAATAGTGATAATCATTAATAACTGATAATGATAGTAATAATGTTAGCTAGTATATATGCGAGCTCTGCCGAAGGCTTCTGTGGGTCTGTATGGCAGCAACTGGCGTGTATCCTTAGAGATTACACAGAATAAAATGAGTTTTCAGTTACCATAAAACACACAGGGTTCCTTATGCATCAGCCTCAGTCGACTCGAAGACGAAAGCCATCGTTATTTTTTTTAGTCACTGTGTGAAACTCCAGCGCCATTCTTGAAGGTTTTCTGCAAATACGTGGTTTTGCAATGCCTTCCGGGATCGGAGGCGTTGTAAGCTTTCT
>NC_051182.1:111166375-111220065 GCF_013339695.2 Rhipicephalus sanguineus | reverse complement strand
AGAAATCCTCCTTGGATATGGAAGAGGGTTGGATATGGTAGCCCCTCTAGATGATTAGGCAAGGGTGAAAGGGGGGGGGCGTCGCCTTTCTTGCCTCCCCCCCCTTTCTTGTGCGCACATCCATGCTTACGAGGGTTAGTAATGTGCATACCACAAGCGGAATAAACTGGCCGCGTGTTTCTGTACAATAATGTTCGTATATTCATTCAGTTTTTAACAAACAACTGGTTACTAGTGAGTACCTATATCTGCCGCCCTATTCTTCATAGTGTCATATTTTCTAGCGCCGGACTACACGAGATAGTTTTAGAAGTCGGCGCCCAGTCCTCGGGTTTGCAGGGTTTGCGTAATCAGGCCGTAGATGTGCTAGAATACGGCTTGTCCTTCGTAAACCCATGTGCGAGAAAATCGTGCTCGGATATTCACAAGACCCGCGTTAAAACTCTTTGGCACGCGGCTTGGTAGTGCGCACGCTAGTCAAAAAAATGTATGGGCTTGAAAGTTAGCCCAGAGGGTGGTTACCGTACGACACATGCGCAGTAGCGACAACCCATGACGACAGCGTACGTAGAGCTCTGGGTACCTTATTCTAAAGCTTTCTACCGTTTAATTCAGTACGTTTTTTTATCTTTTTCTAACCGGTGGCGTGGTAGCCTCTTCAAAGAGTGAGATTATAACGCGAAACGTAGGCACATGGCGGACTCGGATGGGGATTAATTTCGCGTTATATTAGGTTAGTGCGACCTACCAGAACGCGGCAGCGTGCGTAATAGAGTAATATCGCATTGTGGTTTAATTATTTTTATTATATCTATTTTATACATAATGCAACCTCAATGAAGAGTGTGATGAACAAAAATAGGGACATTTATAAACAAGCTTTGCATGAATTCTTCCAATGGTTATGAACGAAAGTTTCCCGGTAATGAATTTCAGGCTTCGGGTGCTGACGAGAAAAAAACTGTATTTAAAGGAGTCAGTGCGAGTGACAAAGGCTGAGACATAGGTTGGGGTGATGTCCTTGTTAATGAAGGTTTGGTGAAAATCAGATAGTAATCTAGAGAAGAGAGTCGATTAGCACGTAAATAAATTTTAGACATTCAAGACGGCGACGTGTTGGAAGGGGCGAAAAAACCTTGTCATAGCTCCTACAAACAAAACACCATGCTTTTTTTTCTTTTTTGCGCCGATTCTAGTTTTTTGTTATCACAGTGTCTATGTGGATTCCACATAGTCCGCCATGGTGGAACAGTGCTCAACTGCTGACCCGAAGGTCGCGGGTTCGATCCCGGCCGCGGCGGCCGCATTTCGGTGGAGTCGAAGTGGTAGAGGCCCGTGTACTGTGCGATGTCAGTGCACGTTAAATACCATCGGATTATCGAAACTTCCGGAGCCCTCCACAACGGCGTCTCTCATAATCAAATCGTGGTTTTGGGACGTTAAACCCCAGATATTATTATGATAATCATATCGTGGTTTTTGGACGTAAACCCTTGATACTATTGTTATATGGACTCCACATAAAGCAACCATATTCGAGGATGGGACGAATGATGGTTTATATGTTAGAACTTTAGTTTAGTTTCTTTACAATAAACGGAAAGGCGGGCTAGTTGATTTGACTGCATAGTGATAATTTTGCGCACGCAACACGAAGACACAGACGAAAAGTTCACAAGGACTGCGCTGGTCCTTGTGAACTTGTCGTCTGTGTCTTCGTGTTGCGCGGGCAAAATTATCATTATGTAGTTTCTTTAAGGGCAGGACGCAGCGTACGATGTAAGTAACCTACTATGTTCGGGTTTTAAGTCTTTTAAGCATCATGAACATTTATATGATCTTGTTCTTCCTTCTCTCCTACTCCTTCTTTCACTCTCTCCTACTTCCTTTCCCTTCCATTCTAGAGTGACTGGATCTCTTCTCGAAGTGTCGTACCGTATCTTTGGGATCTTTTTTCAACTTCCGCCTCAGCCAAATGAGTCGAGGAAATAAAGTTCTACACTCTGCCATGCACTCTGCCAAGGGCTTCAATACATTCGAATAACAAGAAAAAGAGGAGTGCATGAGGAAACGTATGACTTCTTCAATTTTTTTAGTGACAGAGGCCTTCTAGATAGACTATAGTTATTCCGTTCCTACCGTCCAATGTTTCTTTTTTTTTTCCCGCACCAGCTTTTTTTTTCTTGTCCCCGCTTTTCTTTTCGTGTTTCCCTTTCCCTTCCTGTAGCACAGGGTAGCAAACCGGAACGTTCTCTTTCTGTTAACATCCCTACACTTTCCCCATCTCCCTCTTTCACTGCTTCAACCACTGCAACAACAACCACACGCTACCATGACAAAATAACCAACGGAAAAGTAGTGAGCCGGTTTTACGACCTTCATTCGTCGAGGAGGAACCACTCGGGGCGCAAGACGCTTCTCAGCATGACTAAGCATAAATGAAGTCTGATTGCGCCACGTCGTTTGTGTCAGGGCGAGCTGCTGGCTTCTTGCGTTGGAAGTTTTTCACGACGTTGCGCGGAAGCGCGCAGGTGAAAGCAGCTTGTGGCACGGGGAGGCCGGGAAAGGCCGTAAAAATGTAAATTATGAGGTAAAGAATGTCGGAAGGTATGTTCCTGGTTGCGGCACACAGCTTCGTCGCCCCTGCGAAGGAAACAGGCCTTGAATGGAATTGTGCTGACCGAAATTCATTAAACGTGACCGTTCTTTGCGCTCTCTAGATTCATTCATTCATTTTAGCAGCGGAGCTGTTTACGCTTGTCGAAACTGCCGGATCGCCCACACTAACCGGGCGGGTAAGCGCCACAGAAACAGGCTAGGTGTCAAGGAGCTCCTAGCATAGCATAGTCATGCGTAGTATAGTAAAGCAATGGGGTGGGAAAGGGCAAGTGAGTGTGAGGAGGAGTGATGTGACGGTGAGGAGGAAGGGAGAGGGTATAGCATTAGCCATGTATAGTATAGTATAGCAATGGGGTGCGATAGGAAACTGAGGGACAGGAAAGGGTAAATCACAGTATAGCCGTGTATGGTGAATTATAGCAACGGGGTGGGAAAGGGAAGTGAAGGGGAGGAGGAGAGAAAAGCTGACAACTCCGCTCTTTCTTCAGTCTTCGTACCACTAGCGCGTAGCTGCCCCATTTTTTTTAATTAAATGTGTTTAAGGAGAGTTTAGTACCTAGGTGTGACGCCGGCTGCTCCTCTTCTCTTGCACAATAGTTGACGTCATTGAGTAGTGGACAATCACGAAACTTTAGAAATGGGCACGTGGATGAACATTCACGCACTTAGCGCCATGCGGTACTTCAGTGCAAGCAAACTTCCACTCAAGAGGAACGTTCCCAAAACGCAAATATTCTCAGAAACGAAAGGTCCGCAACAGAAACACACACAAACGAATGTTCACTCAACAGAAAAGTTAACAAAACACAAATATTCACACGAACAAAATGTTCACAGATAGCATTGAAGTTCGCCAAGCGTTCTCACAGCAGATCATTAGGCATATACTTGCAAGTTATCTGCCAGTTGCCTCACTATAATTCACTCATTCATTCATTCATTCATTCATTCATTCATTCATTCATTCATTCATTCATTCATTCATTCATTCATTCATTCATTCATTCATTCATTCATTGGCGTTTGTGGTTTCTAGACTTCTCTTTTGTGTCCGTGTTTGCAAGCCCAGTCTTTTAACATCGATACTACCAACTAGCTCAGCTCTCTGTCATTCATTCAATTCATTCATTCATTCATTCATTCATTCATTCATTCATTCATTCATTCATTCAGTAAAGCAAGAAGTGACCTAGTACAGGTCTCGAGCGGCTGGGAGGTCGTAACATGGCACGAGTCGCCGCGAATATTGCGTCATGGTTTTATTTACCACAGGACATGCTCGTATAAAATATGTAGCCCCGATTTCCATACCACGGAATACTACCCTACTCCGGTATGCACGCATTTCGCTGGCGCGTGGCCACTTTATCTCGTCACTACCACTGTCGTCGCCTCGATCGTGTTGAGAAGAAAAAGACAAACTAAAGAGAAAAGAACAAGCGAAGAAATAGATCACAGGCTCTCGAAACGACGTTTCCTGTAAGCCGAGCTATAGATATTTACGATGATTTCACCACACTTGCTCGGAAAGAGCTGGAAGAAGTTTTGAGCCTATATATACTCGCATTTATTATTTGCCGCTCCCGAACGTGAAACTCGTAAAATTCGGCAAGCGAACCGTGTGGGTCCGTTCGGGACCAACACGGAAATTCGAAAAAAAGAAAAGAGATCACTTCAATATGCGACGCTTTTGTTTCAAGGTCGCACTGGCGCTATGTATAGTACTTGCAAAAAAAAAAAAAAGTTCCGGGGTTGGGGGGGGGGGGGGCTTTCGAAACGAGTTTTATCAGCTGGAACGAGGATCTATTTTCGCCGTTATTTCGGCGTTTCTTCAAAAAAAGAATAATAAAGAAAACCGGCGAGATATTTTTATTTAAAATGTTGGTACACGCTGCCAAGAAGTGGACGGTTTATTGCGGGTATATCGGTCTCGTCGAGATCTCTGTCACGCTCAAAACAAACGTTCGGCGTGCATCGGAGGTCGTAAAAAATGCAGTGCGCGTGTTAGTGTTTACGTATTGCATCACACTCACAACTGTATGGAATCTTTTTTTTCTTGTTTTTTTTTTTTTACTTTGGAGGAAGGGTCTGCGTAGTTCTTGACGTGTCGCGAAAAAGAATTGAGCATGACCACACTGAGCAAATATGTCGCGCGATCCCGCCGCTGCCACTGCTCATAATAATAAAATAGTGATAATCATTAATAACTGATAATGATAGTAATAATGTTAGCTAGTATCAGGGCTGGGCAAAGATACTTTGAAATTGTATCGCGATACGATACAAGATACTCAGGCAAGAAGTATTTGAGATACAGATACAAGATACTGCAACACTGATTGTATCCGATACGATACATTCCAAATGTATCTTAAGATACTTCGATACATTCTCAAATTTGTTAATATATATCTATATAATGCAGCATTAAACGCCTATGCACATAAATGTTCGCTTGAAAATTTATTAACTACGATCAATTGTGCTTCATTTGAATGAAAACGCTTAGTATCTCAAAAGTTTTGTAGTTCTTGTCCAGGGTATATATCTGTCATTCTGAAACAACTTATTGGCGTTGTTTCAGCTGCTTAACATGACAGCTCTTTATACATTTCGCTGATAGTTGTTCTTGTTTGTAGCTTTTGTAATTGATGGAGCTAGTCGCTGCTCCGCTTGCGGACCAGCGAGCGGGTTATAAACTAGCCATATGAACTTCGATAAGAAGCCTCCGCACGATGGTGCAAATACCGCTGTGGAGTTCTACCTTGCAGGTAAACATATTACGGTTTTCGCAATAAGGGATCACCGGACAGGTGTACGTCACCAAGAACATGTGCAGTCGAGAAATGTTTCAGGCGTATTTACAGTTGCGCAAAGCGCTGCAGGACAACCCACGCTATTCACACTATTGTCCCTTATAGATCCGATTACCTGATGATTAGCAACAGTAAAAGAATTCAGGGAAGCCTAAGCAACGAAAACAAATATATCTAAGTATAAAATAGAAAAGCGGTTCCGTATCAAACACAGCGAATAAGTATAGAAACACAGTACAGAAAGCACCCCCAAGAGCTAAAAATAAGTGTTGCGTTTTACGTCGAAAAACCACAATATGATTATGAAAGACTCTCTATGGAGGGCTCCGGAAACTTTGACCACCTGGGGTTCTAAAACCTACACATAAGGTACTAAGGTGCGTATTTGGGCCGGTTGGTACATGTTCAACGATACGAGAAACAGCGCGGCACACGGGACAGTGAAAGAGACGGACCAAGCGCTGACTTACAACCATGGTTTTATTCCGTACATGGGGGTATATATAGCACACGCACCGTGAAAGGAAGGAGAGGAGAACAGTGACGTGGAACTTTGTTCGCAAATTCTATGAAAGCTTCTGAAAAGCTTTCATAGAATTCGGGGTTCTGTGGGCAGCCACCTAGCTGCGCACAGCTCCGTATGCGGCTGTCATGCAATGTTCGATCAATGTAAGAGACTTCGGCGATACAGTGATCAACGAGCACGTGAGATTTATGAGGCATTTTGCATTGACAAAAAAGGTGATATGTGCGTGAGTGTGCCTTCGTTAGCGCTCCTCACCAGGGAAATTGCCTATCTGTCTAGTGGATGATTATTTTTTCAGAAGCTTTCATAGAATTCGTGAACAAAGTTCAACGTCACTGTTCTCCTCTCCTTCCTTTCATGTTGCGTGGGCTATATATACCCCCATGAAGTTGAGAGTATGACGGAAACCCTTCTGGCCGGGATGAAACATACTAGTTAAAGGGATCCGGACACCGACCAAATGATTTAAAAACGAATGTATTGACGTTTCGGCTCCCCCACGGGAACCATGTTCACAATAAAAGATCGGCACAGCAGTTCGCCTTTTTTAAGCGCGGCGCATCACGTGACCAAGACACCTGGCGTACATCGTAGGAAGATTACCCTCGTTGCGATTAAGGATGTGCGGCGTAGTTTGGATGAACAAGGACTCCAGATAAAGGCGTGTAGCACGATTTTTTTCCTTGGCAATCACACGGGCGTCTTTCCAGCTGATAGCGTGTGACGTAGTTGCGCAGTGTTCGGCCACGGCATTGGACGCAACATGTTTATTCGTGACGTCATTCTTGTGCTGTTGAAGTCTCGTCTTGAAGTTGCCGGTTTCCCCCACGTAGACGTAAGGGCAGTCCGCACAGGGGATGACGTACACAACACCCGGGTACCTTTCCTTTTCAAGAGGGTCCTTCACATGTACGAGTTCGTGCCGGAGCTTCCTGTCTTCCTGTTCGTGCCGGAGCTTCCTTGTCCCAGCAGGAGCGTGATGCCGTCAAGAGGCTACGTGAGAATCATGACATTGTGATACTTCCTGCCGACAAGGGTAACGCTACGGTCCTTCTCGACAAAAGCAAGTACATCGAAAAAATGCACTTGCTTCTGAGTGATAAACAAACATACGCCCCGGCTGCAAGAGACCCTACACCTAAGCTACAAAGGGACTTGCAAAAACTTCTGTCCGACATCTTCCGCATGGTGCCGCCTCAACACAAGCAGCTGTATTATAAATTGCTTTGCCACAATGGATCAGCTCCAGCCAGTGTTGGCGGTAACGCGTTACAAGTAACGGCGTTACCGGTAACGCGTTACTTTTTTCGGTAACTTAGTAACGTACTCGTTACAATTTCGAAACTGTAACGAGTAACGTACTTACGTTAACATTTTTCGGTAACGTGTGGTGTCACGTTACTCGTTACTTTTTCATCCTGTAGGCGCCATTTTCCCAGAGCTAGCCCCGACGAATTCTTTTGTCGCAGCGTCGGACTGCTGTCGGTCTGCCAGGCATTGTCAAAAAAGCCCTGGCGGAATCGCTTGTCGCCCCACAAAGCTTGAAGAAAGCCGCGGAATCCTCCATGAGAAATTGTACGGACATGCTTTTCGTGGAAGTGGATTGTAGCAGGTGGATTGCTGGCACCTGCACCTTTTTGTGCCCGAAAGACAGGCCGCCCGAAGAGAAAGCACAAGGGTTGGTTTACTCCACAAAATATGCTGATCGTGACACTTCGTACGTGGGGGAAACAAAGATCTACCCCGAGAGGCTGCGACAACATAAAAACGACATCCGGAAGTTCGAGTGACAGTGGAGTACACTCGCCGAGCACAGCGTGGTGAACGAACACCGCATCGAATTTGACAACTCCCGCGTCGTCCACTTAGAGGCCAATTACTATTAGCGGCTTTTTGTGGAATCCTGGCCCATCCAGGAGACAGCCGGTAAAGTCAGCTGGTCTACAGGTGCGCTGCCGATCGAGAGTCTGCCTCAACGGAATTCTGCACATCATGGAGCATAGGCGTGACCCCATGGCAGGAAGAAAACCCTGAAAAAGAATGCGAGTGGGACGCGAAACGTCGGATTTTTTCTTGTTACGCACAAAAAAAACTAATCTTTTTACTCATAACCTTGGTTGGCGTCCCTCTGTTTCAACCAAAGCCCATTAATACCGCTGTCACATGAACAGCCTTAACCGCGGTTAAGCTAACTACGGTTATGGGCTCACCACGGTTACAGGTAGCTACACGGCAGAAACAACGTCGCAGTTAGACTTCTAACCGTGGTCATCGCAAACGAGTGATTCCACGAGAGATCGACACGGATCCGAAAATTGATATTTTAGATCTGATTGGGAATTTAACATTTTGTGCACATAGCACCCAACAGCGCGGAAAGGACTTGGTTTTTTTTATAACTGCATAATTTACGAGGGAGAAAATATCGAACATATTGGGACGAATTTGATTAGCTGTCGTTCTCGAAAGTTGACGGCGACGCAAAACACAAATATTGCCGTTAAGAAGACAGTTTGTGTATGAAATGTGTGCGCAACAAATAGTAAAGTAACATTGCTTGAAACTTGTAGAGCGAAAAAAAAAACTATTTTTGAAAAATGTCCAGATATGCGAAATTTTATTAAAGTTGCTACAACGTTGATAAGGCTTATGATATTGTTTTGAAAATAAGTTTTGCTTCTTTCTATCCGCAAGTGAAGCTAAGTTTCGCGAGCGAGGCTGATCTTGAACACCCTCACATAAAGGCTCACAATTCTTGCGGTAATTATACAGGTTAAAGTGAACAAAAAATGTTTATGCACAGATATTTTTTTTTCGTGACTAGGCCATTAAAGCATTCCTTTAGTACTACAATATTTGCGTATCTATTTTGCTACTAGAAGCACGTCGTGAGAATTACTGTAAATTTCTTGAGAGTTAAGTGATGATTTCTTTGCGGATAGCGATGAAGATTAAATCTCATATTGTGTGTAATCTCACATTGAGAAAAATGGATTCACCATGTGCCAGAATCAGAAGCCATCACACGAAACTCTACAGGCAACTATGAGCCACTATATAATTGCTAAGATCTGGTACATTTGTGGAAATAATCCAACCCATACTACACGCCTGAGCTTTGGGAGCGAGCCTTAGCCAGCCCCACCCTCGAAGACCAGCGCTGTCGACGCGGTGAAAGCCTGTGGTTTAATAGAAGGGGGAGACCACCCCGAAGACGACGCTTAAATATTACCGAAATAAAGATGTTTATTCTCTCTCTCGTTAAATCAGCATTTTGGGTATAATCGTTGTTTGGGTTAGAAGTTGTATGTGAAACGTAAAGTCGGGGTTCAAAAAATTCTTATTGTGGGTTCCTGCAGCAAGGACACGTTGATTAAAATTTATGATTGCGGAGTAACGGCAGAGGTAACGTCCGTTACTTTTTTTCGGTAACGGTAACGGTAACGCGTTACATTTTTTTGTAGGTAACGTAGGGCGGTAACGCGTTCCTTTTTTAATAGTGTAACGAGTAACGTATTTAGTTACTTTTTTTCAGTAACGCCTACAATACTGGCTCCAGCTATATACGGCCTACCGAAGGTACACAAGACCGATATCCCCCTGCGGCCTATAGTGGACTTCACTCGCTCCCCGCTCTACAGGCTGTCAGGTTTTCTTCATAGGGTAATCTCGCCCCTGGTAGGCAAAGGTGCTACCTATATACGCAACACGTATGACTTCATCGAAAAGGTCAAAGACACAATAGTCGATCCGGACGAAGTCTTGGTTTCCTTCGACGTTGTGTCACTTTTCACGAGTGTACCCATAGACATGGCCGTGGATGTGTGCGTTGCCGCCCTCGACAAGGACCCGACATTGCCTGAGCGATCTCCCCTCGAAGTGCACGACCTAGGCAGGCTACTCAAGTTTTGCCTGTCGAACACCTATTTCACCTTTCAGAAGAAGTATTACCGGCAGTTACACGGTGCGGCGATGGGGGCGTCGATTTCGGTGACTGTTGCTAACCTAACAATGGAGGCTATTGAAGCTCGGGCACTTTCCTCGTTTACGCGGAAACCGAAGTGCTTTCTGAGGTATGTCGACGACTGCTTCAGTGTTTTGCAGCGGCAGAACCTCGACCTATTCACGGTTCACCTCAACAGTATGCATCCAGCAATTCAGTTCACAGTCGAAGCGGAGTCTGAGGGCCAGCTACCGTTCTTGGACGCCCTGGTGAAACGCGATGGCTCAGGCTTGTCGTTCAAGGTGTTTAGGAAGCCCACTCACACTGGCCGCTACCTCAACTACAGATCGGTGCACCCGGCTTCGCAAAAGAGGTCCGTTGTCGGCTCTCTTCTTCGTCGGGCGGAAAGGGTATGCACGACAGGGGAAGACCGTGCGGGTGACAATGCACTGGTGCGGCAGGAGCTGATGGCGTGTGGTTACCCTGACTACCTAATTGACTCAGTAGGGCGCCAGTTGGCTCGTGCAGTGCCCGCCCAATCTGGACCTACACAGAAACGGGCCGCAGTTCCGTACGTTCCGGGAGTAAGCGAGCCCCTTGCACGAGTTCTGCGGTCTTATGACGTGCAGGCTGCGCACGTCCCGTCCAGGAAGCTCCGGCACGAACTCGTACGTGTGAAGGACCCTCTTGAAAAGGAAAGGTACCCGGGTGTTGTGTACGTCATCCCCTGTGCGGACTGTCCTTACGTCTACGTGGGGGAAACCGGCAACTTCAAGACGAGACTTCAACAGCACAAGAATGACGTCACGAATAAACATGTTGCGTCCAATGCCGTGGCCGAACACTGCGCAACTACGTCACACGCTATCAGCTGGAAAGACGCCCGTGTGATTGCCAAGGAAAAAAATCGTGCTACACGCCTTTATCTGGAGTCCTTGTTCATCCAAACTACGCCGCACACCCTTAATCGCAACGAGGGTAATCTTCCTCCGATGTACGCCAGGTGTCTTGGTCACGTGATGCGCCGCGCTTAAAAAAGGCGAACTGCTGTGCCGATCTTTTATTGTGAACATGGTTCCCGTGGGGGAAAAACCATGTTCCCGTGGGGGAACATGGTTCCCGTGGCCGAAACGTCAATACATTCGTTTTTAAATCATTTGGTCGGTGTCCGGATCCCTTTAACTAGTATATACCCCCATGTACGGAATACAACCTTGGTTGTAAGTCAGCGCTTGGTCCGTCTCTTTCACTGTCCCGTGTGTCGCGCTGTTTCTCGTATCGCTACACATAAGCACAGGGGCCTCTACCATTTTCCCTCTATCGAAATCCCGCTACAGGAACTTCGGGCCAGCAGTTAAGCGCCATAAACACTGGACCACCGCGGAGGGTAACCCCTAATAGCTACGACAATTAAATTCAGTGCCCATGGAAAATGGCGTAAACCGACTCTTTGGGACGCTCATGAGAAAAACGGAGCATTTGTTATTACAGTGCTTCTCCAATACCTTCGCGAACGTATTCAAGATTGCGCCTACTAATTTACGGTATTGTAATGCAAACTCAATTTTGCCATATTACGTAGCAGTAAGCAGAATTGTCGTTACTGTATACTCCAGGCGCGCCCAGATTATTATATATTTGTTCTCAACATCACCTTTACATAACAGTAAATTCAAGTGGAATATAAATATGTAAACCTATATACCACTTGAAGAAGAACAGTAGCAGAAATGACGCAGACAGTTAATAGGAATGAAGCAGACAGCTTACCTTGGCAGCACGTTAAAGGCATATTGCAGTAAGCAGACGGCAGAAAAAAACAATACAGAGGCATAGAAGAACAGACTGTTGGGCGAGTTGGTAATGCATTCTGTAAAAACTGCGCGAAAAACGTGGACAAAGGGAGAACCGGATGCGCTTGTGCCGTCCGGTTCTCCCTTTGTCCACGCTTTTCGCGCAGTTTTTACAGAGGCATAGGTAATGTATGGGATGGAAAAGAAGGGCAGCTAAGAAAAAACTTCTGCTAACAATCAAATTACGATTTTAAAACTCTTTGAATAAAGGAAAAACTGAGCCACGCCAAGATAGCGTCTGTTAGTTGAATGCTTGTTCTGTTAAATCCAGCATCGGCGCCGTTGTAGCTACAGCTGTTAGAATCTTATTTGCATATAAGTCAATCTCATTGCACGTAACGCAAACTTACATCCACGAGATACTTCAAATCGCCGATGTGTGAATGCCACGAGAGGCAAAACAACCCGCCATACTTGCATTCTTCAGACTTCGTAACGAAGCACCACACAAGAGGAACTTGGATAATGATTTTACAGCGGCATCAGGATGTGTGCGAAAGACGGCGCACGCTTTCTAGTACGCGGCACAGGAGAGTGGCTAAGTGCCAAGTGTCATGGCACTGACAAACATAAAAGAAATAAACGATTAAAGAAAAATTCAGCTGGGCGCAGACGATCGCGCGCCTGTCTGTCGAGACGACGCGACCGCCACTTCGTAACCCTGCTCAACCAATACATCGGGACGCTTAGAGCTTATCGCCTATCCTCGCTGGAAAACTATTGCGTAGAGATAAAATAATGTCACTGCCTTTAGTTCTATTCTGGTGACTTAGTAGCAGCAGTATCAGCTTGAGAAGCGGAGCTCGGCCAACGTCTATTGCTTCGCATGGTGGTGGTGCGACCGCAGTATCTTGTATCTTAAGATACACGATACATTCTTCAATGTATCGGAAATACAGATACAGATACTTGTTTTGCGAGACGTATCGCGATACAGATACAAGATACACAAAGAGTATCTAAGATAGTATCGAAGATACATGTATCTTCGATACTGCCCAGCACTGGCTAGTATATATGCGAGCTCTGCCGAAGGCTTCTGTGGGTTTGTATGGCAGCAACTTGGCGGTCGTATCCTTAGATATTACACAGAATAAAATGAGTTTTCAGTTAACATAAAACACACAGGGTTCCTTATGCATCAGCCTCAGTCGACTCGAAGACGAAAGCGATGTTATTTTTTTCTAAGTCACTGTGTTGAAACTCCAGCGCCATTCTCTGAAGGTTTTCTGCAACTAACGTGGTTTTGCAATGCCTCCGGGATCGGAGGCGTTGTAAGCTTTCTGCACTGTCTCCAGGATCGACCCACCTTTGACCAAGCAGTGATGTCATGTTCATGTGGGGACGTCACCGTGTGACGTCGCAAATTTTGGCGATTTGTGACGTCATTATGACGTCATATGTTGATGTCATCGCTTGATGATGATGATTTTTTTTTGCGTCACTCGCGTTGACGCCTTCGACGTGGGACGCCGGTCAATTTTCGCGTTTCATGAGGGAGCCTAAGGCTTTTGCCTTAATAACAGGCAACATCATACGATTCATACATATACGTATCAAGTACACAATGCTAGAATGTTGAGGTGGGGACCGCCGTAGCATTCATGTATTATATCGCAACGAGGTATAAATGAAACAACTAGGCGAGCATTGAAATAGAGTTGGGTAACATAGCCTTATATCTGCTTGTCAAATTTCACATTGTAACAAGGTATAGATCGCATAAAAAACTGTTGTTGTATCATTGCTTTCAGTGCCTTTAAAGTGTTTTGTTGCTAGAGTATACTGGATTGGAGAAATTCATTAAGTAAGTGAAGAATACGACACTCTGTTTCATTTATTTATATATACTGAGTTCTTTTTCTAAAAACGTGCGTGTTTACGCAAAGGAGCACATTTACGGACGGCTTCTACGCTTTGCGCTTCTTCTAAGCTTAGCAGTTCGTAGTGCTTAAAGTTTCGACATTGCACGCCCTCCATTTCTGTGACGAATTTCGTTGCTGTTCCAATTAGCATCGAGCAACAGTGCGGACAAATGTTTGTCTCTTTGTTTCCATAAAAAAAAGAAAGGAAGTAGGTTAGGTGAGCGAAGCCGTAGGAGCGGCTTGAAGGAAACCAAGCTCCCACATATTGCGTAATGAGTCTCACTATCGTTAAACTGCGGCAAACATGGAATCCGCGAAACAGCGCATCGAATGCCGGTCACATACTATTTCGGGACCAGCCATGCACGTATACGCACTCTTAAGTGGCTTCGTTTCTTGCGAGAAAAACCGTTCGTAGAGCATTCGCTGTCCTCCCTCCTGTACTTAGAAAACATATGCCGATACTTACACGTTGAGCCAGCGTTGATATGAAAAATGAACGTGATACTGGCATCATTGCGTCTTGCGACGCAACGCGATACCCCTCTCCTTTGCTTCGTGATTTCTTTGCTTCACGTAGGCATATGGCGTCATCGTATTAAGCGGGTGCCTATCGCTCAGGCACGTTGGGAAGGAAGGTTGCGGTCCCATTTCGTAAGCGGCTGTTCGGCCGAAAGACTTAATAAGCTCCACTTGGGCTTCTGCCGTCTCGGCAGGGCCGTTTGCATTTGTAGCAGAATGGCGGCAGGCAGCGGATATATACATAAGAGCCAAACGCGCCTTTCCATCTATAAGCACATCTATGCGGCGTTATACGACTCCTGAAATAACCCCTCTCGACAGAGCCGTATGTGTGTATGTATATACGTGATGCGGCAACGAACTCTGACGTCACGGTGAGACTCTTGGCATGCGACGATGGGTTTGTGTATTTATGTATATGCTTCTCTCTTAATCTCTCCCCCTCCCCTCTTCCTCTCTTTCCTTCTCGCGTAGCTTTTCTATTACTTATGGCTCGCTTGTAAATTAAGACAGTGTGTGCGAACAAGACGATTGGATTTGCAGTTGTACATGCAATCGTTCACGAATGTCAGTCTGTCCACCAGTTCTGCGGCTTGGCCCTTCTTTTGTGCTTGATATTACCTATTTAGGGGGGAGGGGGGCTGGTAGGTTTTATGTACAGCTTCATAGGGCTTCGCTCTGCTGAGCGGCCGGAATGCTGGAGCTTGTTCGGGGAATACATTGCAAGATATCATGCTATATTTTCGAATTTACGATGCCGTTAATGAGAGCTAGAACTGTTCTGGAAGCTAAAAGGTCTCGGGCATGATGACGATGACGATGGACGCTCATTTCACTCTCGTTTTCTCATTTCACAGGATATGAATGAAAAGTCGCAGTGAAAAACATAACGTTTATTATTCTGACGTTTGGACCGGGGTGGCCATTACCAAGGATCTTGGTAATGTCCGGTCCCCGGTCGAAACGTCAAAATAGATGTTATGTCTTTCACTGCGACTCTTTATTTAGATAGATAGATAGATAGAGATAGATAGATAAGATAGATAGATAGATAGATAGATAGATAGATAGATAGATAGATAGATAGATAGATAGATAGATAGATAGATAGATAGATAGATAGATAGATAGATAGATAGATAGATAGATAGATAGATAGATAGATAGATAGATAGATAGATAGATAGATAGATAGATAGATAGATAGATAGATAGATAGATAGATAGATAGATAGATAGATAGATAGATAGATAGATAGATAGATAGATAGATAGATAGATAGATAGATACGAGTGCCACGACAGGCACGGGTTAAGATTTACCCTCTAATACCCTGGTGTTCCGCGACTGGCTTGTACATAGAACCTAAAGCTCGTGCAATACGCGGTCACTTGACAAATAAAATCAGTGGCGTGCTGTCGGTGAAGAAAAACGGACTTAGGCGCCGTGTCGCCGACTGTTTTGTTGCCAAGTTTACGATCCCTACCGACAGACCTACAAAGATGCGTATACGTGTATGTTCGCGGATCATTCCAATTGAAAGCGAAGTGCTCTCCGTCTTTTCCTCTTTCTCTAAGTAAACACTCTACGCTATATGCGAGGCCTACGTATTTATAGGAGGATGACTGGACAGCGGGGACTCGCGCGTTCGCTTTCAGCAACGAAGCGACATCTTCTTCGCCTTGTTTCGGTTTCTTGATTTATTTTCTTTTTGTGTATTTTGAACTCGTTTTGTTCTTTACGAGGAAAGCTCTGCGCTAGCGTCGGAAAGTAATGCATCTGGCGCATTATTCTTTATTGCTTTCTTTCAGTCATATTTCATTCGTTGTTTTTCTTTATTGCTTTCTCTCTTTCATTTACATTTCGTGCATTCATTCACTGGTTTATTCTTTCTGTCATTCACGTTTCAGTCGCTTTCTTTCTTTCTTTCTTTCTTTCTTTCTTTCTTTCTTTCTTTCTTTCTTTCTTTCTTTCTTTCTTTCTTTCTTTCTTTCTTTCTTCTTTCTTTCTTTCTTTCTTCTTCTTTCTTCTTTCTTTCTTTCTTTCTTTCTTTCTTTCCTTCTTCTTTCTTTCATTCTTTCTTTCTTTTATTCTGTCGTTCATTCATCTTTCATTCGTTCGCTTTCTTTCTTTCGTTCATCCTTTCATCGATTGATTCGTAATGATTCATTAATTCATTAACCCCTTAATTGATTTTCTTTCTTTATTTTCGGAACTAGACGAACAATTTCGATTTCGCGTGGGCCGCGCCATTTGCTGAATGAGTTCGGGACGTATGCGGCCGCGAATAGTCCCAGAGAACGCCTGAATTCGGACCGTTTCTTGTCGCCACGCCCACGAGTTCACGCTTCCGGTGTTTGAACAAACAAACATACAAGCAAACGAACAAACAATAATAATATAATTGACTGGAGCGATTTCGCCAACCATGATGGAGTTTGGTGGCCTGTGTATACATGCGTGCTCCATATATATCTCGCGCAGTTGCGAATGCTGCTCGCTTACGTGTCTATGTGTGTGCTCACCGAATTGTCTTCAACTCCTTCGATTGAGGCTCTATTATCTGCCGTACGTGTAGCAGGTGGAAGCTCAAGCAATCAACCGGAGTGCTGCTTTTTTTGTTTCGTTTTTTTTTTTTGCTCTCACATATACACCCTGTACTCCCGCTTAATTTTACGATTTCTCGGCTTGTTCATCTCTACGCTGCTTCCGACTATAATTCACCGGACAACACCGCACTGTTCGGAAGGGAAATGGACAGACACGACTGAAGGAAGCGTCTATTGGGGCTAAAAATAACGCGCCGAGTATGAAGCGCTGAAATATTTAAGCTGCGCCTGTCGGCCTGTACAGAAGTGTAAGTGTGTTCACATGTGTGTGCATGTGCCGGCGTATGAGTGAAGCAGAGAAAGGAAATACAGGGAGAAAAGCATCACACATAGAAGTCAAAGGGGTTCTTGAGAGGCCAAGCCACCCTGCAAGATGTTGCGAAAATGCCTTCCGGCTCGACAAATGGTGGGCATGGTGTTCCAAGCCTGAATACACCGCGCACATGCGGACAATCATCCAATCGCCTCAAATGTGGACGTACACAAATGTAAAAGATGGCTGCGCAATAAATTATCAGTGTTCTCGCAGCCGTATCTGTGCTTATGCAGCACGTCTATAAATATTTTCAGAAGGCAACTGCTGTGCTGAAATCGAGCTATAAGAGAGATATGCCTCATGTCGGTGCAAGTATATTGGTCGAGATCGTAATGGCAGGGAAGCGTTCAGTACGTGCAGTCTAGACTGAGCGCTAAAGGAGTATAATAGTAATAATAATAATAATAATAATAATAATAATAATAATAATAATAATAATAATAATAATAATAATAATAATAATAATAATAATAATAATAATAATAATAATCAATCAATCATTTATTTAACGTGCCCAGGAACAACCGTGAGGTCTTTGTGCAGGCGCACACACACAAAAAAAAACAATAAAAATGAACAATACAATAGAGACAGTCTTCAGAAATAAAAAGAGCAAAAACACGTAGACAAAGAGAAATGAACACAAAAGGGGAGGAGTAAAATAAGACATGAGAAATATTGAAGGGGAATAAAAAATTAGATTGCATATATACAACTATGAGGAAAGACGGAGAAGGGAAGACTTTGTACATTGTGCCATACTATGTCAAAACAATGCAAAGCTCGGATAAAACCAGTGATTGGGGACTATGAAAAACGTCAAGATCAAGAAAATTAATATTATAAAGACTTTGTATTCTGTGAACGGTAGAGTGTTGGAAGAAGCAGGCGGGTACATGAAACGGTCTGTTCTCTCTGGTTAACTTACGCGGAATTCGAAAATTAACACAATTGAGAAGTACAGGGCAGAATATGATACTGTGGACTAGCTTGTAAAGAAATAAGAGATCAGAACGATTTCGTCGGCAGTGAAGTGATGGCAGTGATAATGATTCAGCAGTATTTGAACGAGATCCAGAGTCATTTTTTGCAAAGCGATGGTTATATATGCTGAGGAATTTTTTCTGGGACTCGTTCAATGGTGTTACCGCTGGACTGAGCAATGCCATTCCATATCACGGATGCATACTCAAGTTGTGGAAGACATATTGCCGTGTACAATTTGTGTAGGGCCATGGGAGACCTGAATTCTCGAGATATTCTACAAACACATCCGAGAGAACGAAGGCCCCGCATAGCAGCACGCTTAACGTGAAAAGAAAAGTTTAACGCGCTGTCAACAACAACACCAATATCACTGATTTCATAAACCTTGCATAATGACACAGAATTGACAGAGTATTGAAATGACACGCTAGATGTTTTGCGAGTGATAGACATGAATTTTGTCTTTAAGGTATTCGAGAAAGGTTATTGCCGTTGCACCATTCGGAAAAAGAACACAAATCTGACTGCAGCAAGCGACAGTCGTTAACTGAATGAATTTCCTTAAATATCTTGATGTCATCGGCATACAAGAGGAAAGAAGAATTACTAATGGCAAAAGAAACATCATTAACGTAAATTAAAAATAGGAGTGGGCCTAATACCGACCCTTGAGGGACCGCACTAGTCACATTATACAAAGAAGAGGTTTGGCCATTTACGGCAACATAACAAGATCTATTGAGCAGATAACTGTGCAAGAGATTCACAATCGACAAGTCAACGTCAAAGTGTGCAAGTTTATACATAATCAGTGTGTGGCTGACTACGTCAAAAGCCTTGCTCAGGTCACAGTAGATTACGTCAACCCGTCCTCTCTGAGAAATAGGTGTGGAGATCTGCGCCATAAAACTAGCAAGATTTGTGGTAGTTGAGGCGGCCAGCAAGAAAACCATGTTGATTTGGAATCAATGAGTTTTTCACACTAAAAGACAATATTTTGTGAAGAGCCAGTTCGAAGATCTTTGATGCGGCACATAGTAGAGAAATCGGGCGATAATTAGAAACATCTGTCTTAGAGCCCGACTTAAATACTGGGAAAACACGAGCAGTTTTCCACATGCTAGGAAATGTGGAAGTGTCCAGGCAGTTATTAAATATCGTAGTCAGTACTGGGACAAATATAGTACCATATGCTTTTAGTATGGCGGAGGGAATGCCATCTGGGCCACACGATAAGGATGGTTTTAAGCGCTTAATGCATTCGCTGATAAGATTTTCATCCAGCGACAAAGCACTGGATGAGCTAACTGCCTTGGGCTGTTGTCTGATATCAGTGCTAGAGTCTGAGGCCTTATAAACGGATGAGAAATGCGTGGCAAAACAGTCAGCGACGGCATGCACTTCTACCCCATTTGAGTCCAGTAGTCTAAAGGACTCTCCGCTTTTGCTAGACCGTTTACGTACATACTTCCAAAACTCAGCCGGCCTGTCAGAGGCGCTTTTTTCTAAGAATTAAATATACGAACTATGATCCCGTTTATATACGCGTTTAGAGAGAGTTCGAAAAAAGCTGAACTCTTCCTTCCACTCGCTGGATGGAGAACATTTAGATTTCCTGCGTGCGTGATGTTTATGCTTCAGTGCACACATCAGATGAGAACCAGTGAAGTTCAGATGAGAACCAGTGGGGATATTTACGTTGTTTAGGTGTATACTGGGGAATAAAATTAAGCATGCTGCTCAGTACAAGCTCCGTAAGCCGATCAACCTGGTCATCAACATTTGGTTTGTCAGTAACCTGTGACCACTCAACGGTGGACAAGTGATGATAGAGGCCCGTGTAATCACCTCGCTTGAATGCATATCTTGGAGATTTGTTTACGTAACTGCTGTAGCTCGTTGTTTCGGCTGATGCAGATAATCTTACGTTAAGTGGTGGGTGGAATTTGTCCGGACGTACAAGAGAGATGTTGGAGCGGGAAACTTCAAGGGGTTGATCATTTGACACACACAGGTCTAAGACGTTGCCACTGGAATTGACGACTGAATTATGTTGCAGTAGGGAATTAAACGCCAGAAAGTCCAAGAGCAGGCTGCACTTTTTCTCTGTGGAATGATTGTAATGAGAAAAGGTAAGCGTGCTCCAGTCAATTCCAGGTGCATTGAAATCCCCAAGAACAATAATTCTGTGCCCACTATGAGAAGATATCACAAGTTCAATAGAGGACATGACATCATGAAACGAGGCAGAGGAAATAATAATAATAATAATAATAATAATAATAATAATAATAATAATAATAATAATAATAATAATAATAATAATAATAATAATAATAATAAGAAGAAGAAGAAGAAGAAGAAGAAGAAGAAGAAGAAGAAGAAGAAGAAGAAAACCATGCCCGATATGCAATCATTTTACTTTCACGGTCAAGACTGGTGTACATGCATGTCATGCGATTTACTGATATGGCGCATGGCTAGATTCATATCGAGGGTGAATCACACGCAAAGCTTGATGATCGGCCTTATGCTGAAGAGAAGATCTTGGGAGTCTGGCCTCATAGCTCACCAGCCCAGAAAGTCAGACGAGCCCTTCCGCAGTTCTTGAAGATAACTGAATTGAGTGATCGCCTATAGATACGCTGCACTGCGCGCGTGTGTTGTAAAATGTGTGCTGTCGTGGTATTTCTCTCCATCTATCTCTCTTTTACACCACCCGCACCACATTTTTCTCCCCATGTGTAGGATAGGAAACTGCACATAGTCTAGCTGGTTAACCTCCCTGCCCTTTCTGTATTTTCTCTCTCTCTCTCTGTCACCACCGCAGGGCAACAGCAACAACAAGAAAACGCGTATTTATAGAGCAGGGTACACGCACGTTAAACATCCCACCTGCTCAAGATTTACTGGTCATTGATAGTTCTCGAGCCATGTGTACTAACTCCGCTTGGCAACAAGAAATGCTCCGCATTCGCCACCATGACGGTGCCATCACCCAGTTTACCGCGGATAGAGTCCATAGAAATATTTTTCATTTACTTACAGGCAAAATGACCATGAGAGTTATTAATATCATAACACGATGACGACAAACATTAATATCAGTTACAGACTCTTCATTATGTTCATGTTCACCAAAAATCGTTCAACTCTGTCTGTGCCGGCAAGTATTTGTTCTCTCGCCGGCGACGTTCTGGCCTGATCGCCTCGTTGAACTGGTTGCGTGACATAGATTAAGGGTCAGGGCGTTACCCCTTGAACGTCACGCAAGCGCTATAAATTACGAACTCCGCCAATTATCGCGCCCTTATACAAAAGTAGCGACAACTACCTCTCGTGGGACTAAACTAAGAGAACAAAAGAAGACCAGCGGAGTCGTTAACTTTATCTCCTTTATCGTTTACTGTTCCATCGCACGCGATCAGCGTGTTAATCTCCCCGCCCTTCTGGCAGATCAGTTAGTCTCCGAAAGATCTTAACTCTTGCCTCGATTGGTTTTTTTTTCTTTCATTAGGAGACACTTATGATACACTGCCCACAAAATAAAGGTCCTGGAGCCTTACCGATCATCCGCCTCAGTGGTACAGTGGTTACGGCGTTCGGCTGCCGACCCGAAAGTCGCGGGTCCGATCCCGGCCGCGGCGGTCGCATTTTGAGGGCTTCGAAATGCTAGAGGCCCGCGGACTGTGCGATGTCAGTCCACGTTAAAGAACACCAAGTGGTTGAAATCTTCGGAGGACTCCACTACAGCGGGTCTCATGAACTTATCGGGGTTATGGCACGCAAAACCCCAAATATTATCACACTTTACGGATGACAGAAGTGACAGATTGGATAGTTAACCTTGATTCATCTTTGAATAAACAGTACAGTGCAACATACAACAAGGACGACGTAGAAGTTCAACACTGTTCGTGTGTACTTATACGCTGTCCGTGTTGTATGCTGCGCTGTACGCGTCAATTTAGAGGTGAATCCTGACTGTATCAACAGTCATGTTTACTCAATGACCCTAAATGCGTCAATTCATTGCTTGAAGACAACTGGACTGCATTTCGACATATGATTAGGTCAGTGAAGTGTCGTTTGCAGCTGGGTTCGTTCCGTCTTTTCTCTTCCCCAAGGATAAGTTAGCCATTCAGGATAAACCTAGACTAGGCTTCCTACACTTCCTTATTTGGGCCTCTCCACACTCTAAGAAAAAAGAAAGAGTCATTTGACTCCTTTTGGGTAGTCCTGACTTGCCACGTATAGGACTCTCTTTAAAGAGGCACGCTAACTCTCCTGTGGGTTACACGACTCTCGGAAAAGATTACAATGACACCCAAAGAGAGTTGACGTGCCTCTTTAAAAAGAGTCATACACGTGGCAAGTCAGACTACCCGAAAGGAGTCAAATGACTCTTTTTTTTTCTTACAGTGCAGTGCAAATGTTACAACTGCGGAATACGAGATGGACAGCACTCGAGGCATGACTACCACATTTCCTTCAAGAGGCTCACCTATGTGAGCACACCGCTGTTTTCTGCTCAGGCGCGAGATGATACGCTTCTGATGATGATGATGATGATGATGATGATGGTATATATTGGCATCACCTTTGAAATGCTGCGCAATACGCATGCGCTGTTACGGAAACCTGCGCCCGCCGATCCCTTATTGTTGTTGCTTTTCTATATCTCCACGACGAACGCTGCAGAATGTCTTCCGGTTGTATTGCGCATGCCCCACTTTTACAAAGGAAACGAATGAATGATGGCGCCCGTGAATATATGGGGGGTGAAAGCGTTGTTTTGAAGCTATTCCAGTGGGTGCGCTGGGCGCGCTGAGACGCTTCGCCTCGGGCGTTGCCCAGGTGAGCAGGTGCCTAAAACGAGGCGCTCTAACTCCGTCTAAATATTTTCAGGCGCGCTACGGCTGTCTCGAAAAGTGTGTGTGTGTGTGTGTGTGTGTGTGTGTGTGTGTGTGTGTGTGTGTGTGTGTGTGTGTGTGTGTGTGTGTGTGTGTGTGTGCGCGCGTGTGTGTGTGTGTGTGTGTAAAAGAGAGAGAGAGAGAGTGGGACCTGATGATAGTGCATTGCCCTCATTTCCCTTTGTTGCTGTTTCGCGCACGCGCCGATGCGAATTGCGGAGTGAGGAGGATGACGCCACGGAGTGCGACCCCCCCCCCCCTCCCACCCACCTTGCTGCTGCACTTAAAGAACTTTACGCGGGCGTTATTGCAAAGCTGGCGAGCGGTTTAAGCTGCGTCAAGGAGTCTGGAGGAGAGCTTCAAGCCTCCTCGGTATGCGCCGCGAGAGTGCATGGAGAGCTGCGGAACGTTGCTTCGCGGATTTTTATCAGCCGGGCCGGATAAATAAACGGCGCGCTCCTCGCCGGACGCGGTGCACGCGGTACCGGCGCTTCGAACCGAGAACGCCGGAGTGCTTTTCGGAAAGCGGAGAGGGTGTGCTGGACGTTCGGGGCGCTTCGAGATTGAGGAGACCGGTAATCAAACATGCGTGGCTGCGCCGAATATTGCGCGACTGTGCGTCGCGAAATATTTCTTGTAATAATTTTTTGTGCAATGTAATATGGGAGTGGGTTCTGTACATTCCAGCCTGAATTCAGCCTAGTACAGAACACACTATGCGTTCTGTACAATGTTCTGTACATTGTGCGTTCGTTGTTCGGCTTTTAGTGTAATATGGAAGTGTGTTCTGTTCGAATGTGCAGAACACCCTGCCATATTACACGAAAAGCCGTTTCCTTTTCTTTCGAGACACGAAGTCAACCAACTCCACGGTGCTTCGTTCATGCTGTGAACGCATATTCTCGGAAATTATTAACGTAAAGGTTTGGGCTAGTTGGTGCTCCATTGCCACGAGCGCAGCCAGAAATTGTTTTCGGAGGAGGGGGAGGGGTGGTTCCGACCATATTTTATGCATCTTCGTGCGTTAGTTTGTATGAGCGCCTGTTCTGCGTGTCTGTTGTTTAAGTCCCCGTTTCTTAGCGTTCCTTAATTCCGCATTAAGTTTGTATCGTAGGTGGCGTGAACACCCCCCCCCCTTTAACCCACCCACTTTCTTGGCAACGCCAGTGTCCATTGCACAAAAAAGTAAATATACAAACGAACAACGAAGCGAAGGGACAGCGCTTGTCTGTGTCCCCTCGTCTCGTCGTTTGTTTATATTTCTCATGCATTTAATGTCTTGTGCAATTCTCGGAACGCTTCTGTGTGTTGGCAGTGTTGGTGTATGCAGTCGAGTAACAGTTTGACGCCGGCAAACAAGGACCAAACGGAGACGTAGATACCGCGTATCGGTGTCTACGTCATCGTAAGTAATGCTATCCAAGGTGGAGAGGTAGACAGCGCGGGAAGCGCGCCCACGCCCACCTGGCGTCAAAAAATGTTACCCGAGGTGCTCAAACAGAACAAGCAATCGCCTACAAGCGATACAGGTCAACGCTGCCGCCACTGTCGTTAGAGGAACAAAACAAACTAGAAGAATTACAGTTACGATATTTCTCGACGTCTATAGGATAGCAGTGCGCCTGAACGAAAGACCTAGAACAACGGAAACAACAAGCAGGCACTCTGCCGAGTTAGTTAATATATGATTTCCCTTGAAAAGGAACTTTTCGACCACAAAGCGACATGAAGGCGAAAAATGCTAGAGGCCCGTTTACTTAGTTAGGTGCACGTTAATTAAAGAACCCCAGGTGGTCGAAATTTCTGGAAGCCCTCCACTACGGCGTCTCTCATAATCACATCGTAGTGTTGGGACGTTAAACACCAACAATGATAATTAACCACAAAGCGACGAAGGCGCTGCTGAAGTTTCTGCGGTGAACCGGCCTCGCTGAACGACCGTGACACTCCCGTGCTTGAGTGCGTGTGTTTTTTATTTATATTTTAACGCTTTCTCTCAATCTTTCCTTCCTTACCTTTCGGCCCCCCCTTACCAGGCCCGTAGCCAGGAATGTTTTTCGGGGGGGGGGGGGGGCACTTGGTGAAAGCCTTGAAAAACACCTATTTTTATCATTTTTTTCTGTAAAACAGCCGCCTCCATCAGAATATTGGGGGGGGGGTGCCCCCCCCCTGGCTACGAGCCTTCCCCTTACCCTTTCCCCAGTGCAGGGTAGTAAACCGGATAAATTTTCTTTTAGTTAACCTCCTTGCCTTTCAGTTTGCCTTTCTATCTCTCTCTCTGTCTCTCACAAGCTCTCTATTTGCAAGCGAGCTTAAATTATTCTTCGCCCGTTAATTTTTTCCCTTCTGTTGGAGATTGTGGTTTACTGGCCCAAACCTTCAGCGAAATAAAAATAAAGTTGGACACGTAAACTGGTGTCGGCTCTTTTTCTACAATGGCTATGCCGGCTTCTCGTGCCGTTTTTCCGAATGGAACAGAATTTGTGCGAATAGCACTTTTCTCTCAATACCGGAACCACGATCGCTGTTTCCATCTCTAAGGTCATTGTCGATCCCACCAGCGTATCCAAAACTCTACCACTCGGCCCGCACCAAGAAGTGGTCTCGCGGCCGGTACCTAGATGGCGCCCTCCTCCTTCGACTCGCGCCACAGTCCCGGAGTCAGCGGGAGACGAAGGGGATCAGGTGAGAGGGAGAGAACCCCAGGTCTGAGCCCCGCCTCCCTCCGCGGTTTGGGCTAGCCCCGGTGGCGGCGCGTGATCAGCTGGCGGCGTCGTGGGCGCCCCCATCCAACTTTGCCGGCGTGTCTTTCGAACTGAGGCGGCGGCGGCGGCGGTCACACCGTCGGTCAGGCTCGGGCCGGTGCCCTCTCGCGCGCCTCGGCGTCTCGTCTGGGGCCCGCGCGGTGTTAACCGACGACTGAGAGAGAGAGAAAGAAAGCAAAGAAAGGGATACGAAGGCGCGTCTCCTGGATATTCTTTCCCCCGTTACTCCGAAGAGAACGAAACTTCTTGGACGCTGCGCGCCCGTCGATGTGCGTGGCTTGGAGAAGACTGTCGGATGCACGTGGCTTCGGGACGACTGCGGGAAAAAGTTTGTCGGGCGGGCCGTCGATGACAAGCAGCGGGCGTGTGAGACTTTGCTTTGAGGAGCAGTCGGCCGTCGATTTTTTTTTACTCCGGCAGAGTTTTCGGAGTTTGGAAAAGTGATACGGGACAACCTCGGGATTACATTGATGTTTGAAACGCAGTGTGTGAATCCATCAACTGTACCCGTACGCAACGCTCTTCGCTTGGATATCTAAACAGTGGTGTGTTTTCGTGAACGAAACGCATTCTGCGGATTGTGAACGGCTTTGTTCTTCGCACTTTGGTATTGGAACGAACATCTAGTTCCTTGGGAGGACAAAACATCGTGGTATTGGAACAAAAAATTGAAACAGTGCTGTTCGGGAAATACTAGTCTGACTATTGCGACCTGTCCTCGGGCACGACGTGCATTACACGCTTGGTGCTGCGCAGTATTACCCGCGAAGTCGGCTTTGCCTGTCGACGAAGTTGTTGTGGCGTTTCGTGTCTTCGCTTCGCTTGGACAGTTCGACTGACCACGTTCGTGTTCCGTGCAGTGCATTCCACATTCTGAGAGCTAAGTGAGACAGTTATGTTTGCTTAAAAAGCAAACAAAACGGAGCAGTATCCGATACGCTACAAGAGACCTGTGTGACCAAGAAGGGTGGAGACAGTGAGTGCGGTTCCAGGACGTAGGGTATACTGTGGTAGTGTAATCGTTGATGACGTAGGACCTCGAGTTACCCTCTCACGCAAGACTGGACGAGAAGAGCGCGAGGTTTAGTAGAACCTTCGGGTCAGTGCTTCCCGACCATTCGGTTACTGCACACGTCATCGACGATACGACTCGGCACGAAGACTGCACCGCTTCTTCGCCGTTGGATGGAGCGCTGTGGCCAGCTCAGTGCGTAGCTATACTATTGTTGTTCCCCGTTTTTTATTGCTTGCGGCTTTATTCTCTCAAGAAAAGCTCGCAACGCGCGCTCGTTTGGATACCTGCAACACATCTCTCGTCACAACCGGACAAAAGAGAAAAGAGTTAGGAAAACGGGGTCAAGTGAGTCGTAACCACTTCAGCATACCCTCAGACACAGAACCACGCTGCTTGCGTTTCTTTTTCTGGTGGGCGAGCCAACGGAGAGACTTTGAACTCTGCAGTTTCGTTGCAGCCCTCCCTTTTGTTCTCGTGATATCTCGTGACAACGAGAAGACCATTCGAAGAAGCGAAGAAGTGTATAACTCATCGTTCCAGCAAAGCCCGCGTCTGGCTTGAACTACCGCTCATAACAGTGAACATCCGGTGTAGGATAAGACCGCGGCAGAAAAAAAAAAAATCTGCATCGTGAACGTCAGCGTTTGTGGGCTCCCTGTTGCTTGGATACCGTGCAATAACTATCGTGTGTGCAGTTTAGCACCTTGGTATACGCATTGTAGCTGTGAGTAGTCGGCGCTGGTACGATTGTTAAGCCGACAAGAGTGAATTGCTTCAGCGGGTGGGGTGTTAGGTGCAAAGAGGTGTTCATGCTTTGCCCTTCGCCTAGTGATCATTCCTCCGTTTGATTCATCAGTAACTGTCGTGTACTTCGGCGCTTTTGGACGCTTTTATTGATACCCATGGTCGCGTTTGGTCTGAGCGTAAGGTGTTAGAGACAGACAGTGCCTCCACTTTAGCTGGTGTCCTATAGCAGTCGGCGAAGGTATTCGCCATATATTGGCTGACATATGGGCGAATTCATTCGCCAATGTGACTCACACGAGCGTTACATTATCTAAAAATGAAGCAGCAAGTAACACTTCAGCAAGTTCCTGCTTAGAAAAGGAATACGTTTCTTTCTAACACTGCGTAAACTTCTATCGCCAATCACAACACAGAAGAGACGACGAAACTAGAGTGCAGTCTGTTGAGTCAGAAGATCTCCAGGTCCTTGCACCTGCAATTGCATTTCTACGGTGACGCTAATTCAATAAGCTTTGGCAACCAGACAGTCTTCATACTCCGGGTGACCGGGTCATCCCAATTTCTGAATGGCGCTCGCCCTTCGACACGTACAGAACGGCCTGTTCTTTACGCTACAGTAAATCATACGCGTTACAAAACTTTTACGACGTTAGATATTGCAGGCGATCGTTGAACGCCCCCCGGGTTAAGCAATAAAACGTGCAGCGGACTACTTAAAAGGACGTCTCTGAACTGTGTAGTTGTCGCCCGTTCTGTAAACAGTTGTCGGTCTTTCTTGCCCGTGGTATAAGTCATGCTGCGTGCATTAAATTACCGCGTTTGAATACGGCGAGAAAAAAGAAGGAAATATGGTGTAGATAACGAGATTACTAGTTCAGCGACTGAAAACGAGATTTGCATCGTATGGTTATCGGTATGACTTCGGCAATTCTTGTAGCCTCCATGGTCACAGTCCTCGACCTGACCTTGAACCCCTGGGGACTTCAGTATTCTTGCGGTTAAACCCTCAATCTTTAATTCGATAAGTTTGCTCCGCAACTTGATTATTTCTAGACCGTTCTTGTTGATACGTGTTATCCTTGAGATCAGTCGATAGCTCGCGCGAAAAGCAATCTTTAAAGGCATTACCGGAAAGTTTATAACAAGAGTGTTAGATGATAAACCTGTGTTGACAATAGGTTTGTTCAGTGCACGGATAATGAATCACTCACGGCCGCTCGCCATGGTTGTTGATACTCTTAGCAGATTATCCGAAACACACAGTTGCCTTACTACCTTCCACCGAAGAGTTCTTGCTTAGAATAAGAATCGACAACTGGGCTAGTTCAGGATCTTGCTTAGAAGTTTGTTGTGTCAGACACTAACCCGGTGATCACAGGACCCGTTAGTTCCTTCGAAAGTTTATCGTCGTTGGGACCAGCTTGCGGAAGATACTCTCTGGTACACTGATGTCCAATCGCGGTACATGTCTCTAGCTGTATCTTGAGCCTATCGTACCGACACGTCCTCGAAGTAGCGGCTACTTGCGTGCTGAAGCCTGTGCCGCATATTGTTGACTTGTAGTACCGAAGGAGCTCGCATACTGTCGCTTCTCATTTGCATGGCGACCGTAGTGACACCTGCTGGTATTTTCTTCTGAGCTAAAAAAAAAAGGCCGCGCCCGGAATCAGTGAGCGACCACTCGCGCGGGATCGAAACAAGCCCGTAGTCGCGCTTTCTCGCCTAGGGTACCCACTGTCGGCTACAAGACCAACAATCACGCCGGCTGGCGTTTGCAACTTGAAAGTTTTTGAGCGTCTCGACATCACCCGGTTGTCGCTTAACCGCATTGTCTTTGACTGCCTCGTCTGAGTGCATCTTGTACGCTCTACATTACACGGCATAATACGTGACGTGAACAAATCCACTTTCGTGCTGCGTTCCTTGGTACCACACACTGCTTCTCACAAGTGTTAGTCCTGCAGCGCTCGATGTTCTGTAGCACATAGCGGGACGTCGTTGAGTCTGAACATTCTGCCGTCTCAACTCTCGAACCAGACTTCGCACGTAACTTCGGCATAACGGACACAACTTCGACGGACAGGCCTGAACCTATCAGCGTTCAAGAAGCTCGGAGAGCCAGCGCACCAACATGGCAACGAGCTTGACCACCGCAGCCGCTGTCCAAATCGGTTCTGTGGACCAGTTTTCGCGACTGTTATTCTAAGTGCAGTGCGTGCGCGTGTGTTCCTGTGACTTCCCCGGATATACTGACCGTCGGCGACACTTCCTCGCCCGGCTATTGAACGTGTGACCCACCTATTTTGGAGTACCGTCGGAGGGTTCTGTTTGTAGCCACGATGTGGTCAACGCCGCCGGCCCCGCCGGAGCCAAAGTCCAGCACCTTGACCCTGGACAAGGCTGCCTTCTTACTCATCCGCCTCAAGCGGGCGTTCCACAAGAAAAAGAAAAGGTAAATGGGTGGGATTCATGCATGTACGACAACGTTCGCTTCACTCTAGAGTTGGATGCAATGTCGTTTTGTTATACGCGAATATTCAATATGTTTTTTTTTTCATTTGCTTACATATTGACGCAGTTCAGTGTTACTATGCATGCTAATTTATACTACGTCATGTCTGATTTCTAAGAGAGTTCCGTTGCCACCCTGCAATGTCTCGCAAATAGATTGCACTATGTGTAAATAATAAAAGAAATATATAAACATTGTTCAGAATAATAGAAACTAATGGGATTGTGCGAAGTAGGTGGCCGGAGATCAACAGTGAACCTCTTAAAGCTTGAAAAAGATGATGCACATGTTAGACAGGCAGGCGACATCGACGTAACTTAAAACAGTGCATGCCCCGGTGTCTCAAATTCCTGGAACATACTTGTCCTTCGCGGGTAAAGTAAGCAGCGTTGCAAAGTTCACAATTACGGAAGACAAGAACGACACAGACGAAGTGCATCTAAGAACTGATTTAATGAAACGAAAAGACAAAGAAGGGGTGGGTAAAAGGGGGGGGGGGGAGACAAAATGGGGTGCCCTTTGTGCTTCTCGCAATCCGAAACCAACTAATCGACCTGCGAGACATTACGAAGTGTTGTCAGGATAGCTTCTTCTTGGGCGAGTTGGCATTAGTTGTAAAACATACCGTAGTAGCGCAAAACTCGAAAGGTTGAGGAAACGAAAAGGAGATAAGAAAAAGAAAGGATCTTTCTTTCTCTCTACTTTCCTCTTTTCTTTCTTTATTCTTTCACTTTCGAGCTTTGCGCATATACAGTGTGTTTTGTCGTGGTATTGTAGTGTTTAGAACGGTGTCCCTTCTATTCCAAAACCAAGCAGTAAATCCGGAAACGCGAAAAAAAAAGAAGAAAGTTAATCAGTAAGAATATCTGAGCCATGCCGCTCAAGGGGCTCGAGAAACAATGCCACGATAACCTCAGATACGATGCGACGGTGGTACGAGAAACGGCGATGGCCTTCTTTCGTTGGGTGTGTTAATTTGCGCATAATATCTCATGCGTAAGTCAGGAGGGATCGAATATCTGTCCCTCAAGCACCGTCTCCTCATGTTCCGATAGCTTGGTGCCGGCGCCCAACTTCAACGAATCTACAGAGGCCGCCTATCCGTAGCTTTTTCTTGCGTCTATTCCACCTTTTACTGCGACGAACGAAGACATTCATTCATTCATTCATTCATTCATTCATTCATTCATTCATTCATTCATTCATTCATTCATTCATTCATTCATTCATTCATTCATTCATAATTCTGCCCGTGGGAATCTCCACCGCGGCATTTATATCTTGCGTTGGCGACTCGTGCGTAATTGGCTACCGAAAAAGTCCAAGCTGAAGCCGCGGCGCTAGTGTAAATAGCGCGTGCTTCACGGGTAGCATGTCTGAGAGGTATGCGACTGCACTCGCGCAAATTGTGACACAAGCTCTCGGGAATATTCCGCGCAGAATGCATCGGCGAGTCTATATGAGTTCCAGCTGTGAACTATCGGTGCACTTTGGTGCAGTTGGCCAACATCATCGTAGAGATGAAACACGCTACAGTGCCTGCATTGGTCATTTCTGAATGTACTAATCCGCCGTTTCGGTGTTAATGCAGTTTGTCGTGCGCATGTAAAATCGCGCAACTGCACGCATTCTTATTCGTGGGTAAATGTGCCTTCGACTAAACAGCTCTCCACAAGTCCACAAAAGGCTGGAAGCCGCTCCGTGACGATGGAGTGTTTCCAGAATTATGCCCTGAGGCCAAATATAAATTATGTAATAATAGAGGAGCCGCCCTTGAGTATATACTGTGGGATTGCGAATAGTTCAGAAGAGAATTGCACTCCCGCCGCATGAACTAAGGGCATGGTGGGGAGCCGCACTGACTGCATGGCTCAGATCTCCAGGACCAATACTGCGAGATCCAGCAAGCGCGAGAAGCTACCGAGAAACAACGCCTCTCTACTGCCTCAGGCGCGGCCTAGATTCAGGCCACCAGTTTGTAGGATAGCTAATGAAGTTGTCTTACGATGGAGTGATAACGGTCGGTATTTTTTTTTTACTGGAAATACTGCGGGACTTTGGCACTTCGCTCTTGCTGTACCGAATCTTGTTACCCGTATATATAAACTAAGGCACAGGTTAGGTATCTTCTGCAAGCACCGGTCGCAATGGTTGAGTAGAAATGGCGTTCTGTGACCGAGCACGGTGTAGGAGATCTGTTTCCCTGGAGGCGAAAGCGCAATCCGATTATGGAGGAATGAAATAACGCGTGTGCTTTTGTATTCCTCTGCATCTTAAAATCCTGAAATGTTCAAAATTATCGCGACTCCATTCACCGCTATACATATGTCAAAGTACACATTTTTACTTCAAGAGGCTAAAAACAACTGATTATCCAGGCAGACAGGCAGACATACAGGCAAGGCAGGGCAGTCGTTAGGGCAGGACATATAGGCAAATAAACAAGTTAGAGCTAGTTAGCTATACTTAAATTTAGGTGCACGTTAAAGATGCCAAGGCGATCAAAATTAATCTTCATTTCTTTTAGGGCCGCGCGTCTCGTAATCTTGTTCTTTTGGCACGTAAAACAGCGAACTTTTTTCTTCACGTTTTTCAGCAATCTAGCTAGCTATTATACCTTCGAGCGAGATGTTTCTTGCTAACTCACGCGTGAATGGTGAGCTCAGGCCCGTAGCCAGGGGGGGGGGGGGAAGAGGGCCCGAAATTTTGATGGAGGGGGATGTTTTACTGAAAATAAATAATGTAAATCGGTGTTTTTTTCTCAAACAGTGAAGGTTTTCAGCAGTTCCCCCCCCCCCCCCCCCGAAAAAAATTCCTGGCTACAGGCCTGGGTGAGCTGTACAAGTGGCGGCATACAAACTGCAGCAACGTATTCGCGCTGGTATAAACATGCACTGGCCAATGTAGTACAGCCACCGATCCTTCACATAGCGTGTCTATAGGTGTACTGCCCGTCGGAGGTTTATGTATGTGACTCGCGGAAGGCCCACGCCCTTATCGAGCGACCGCGCGCCACACCCTTTGCGGGAGTATATCGCCCGATGAGCGGCCGATAATCCAGCTACCACGGTGGGCGCGTTTACGGCCGCGTCGCGAGGTGTCTTATGTGCGAGGCGAGGCGTGCATATGCAAATAGTACGTATACGGCAGTGCCACTTTCGCCTCTTTACCTGCTGCACCGAATCTCGTGGCGTCCGACAGGTTCGCTAATCGCTCGTTCACTGTTGGTCGTCCGTGTAGTACGGCAGCTGGTACAGATCCTCGTTATCGATGTCCGGTGTTGTCCCAATGTACATGCGTGCAGTACGGCGGAAGCTTCGGCGAAGCCCTGTTCAGTGAATATGGAGGTTGCGCGTACTAGGCCGAGAAACAACTTGATGGCGACAGCGTTATGCTTACTTTAACCCGGTGTGTTCTAGTTGAATGTACTTCAAACATAACAATGCGGATAGTTCTGCGTCCGCTGTATTGTCTCTGAAATGGGAGCTTTTTTTGCGTTTGTTTTTCGTGTGCGCAACTAATGAGGGTTACAGCAGTTCTCTAATGGAATTACCAGCTGATGTTTTTGTCACATGAATGATGAATTGTGCCTGGGGTCAACGATTGAAGATTATCTGCTTTATTTTTATACTAAAATGTTGCATACAGTTGTATGAATATCTCTTTTTATCAAACACCCGCTGCTACCTGTCTGTATATGCAAGTAGGTTGTTGCCCATGTGTCGCTTCAGTGTACATTCTGGTAAATCTAAATGAGTGGCCACACACTGCCAAGCAAAGCCGAGCCGATCAATCAATCAATCAATCAATCAATCAATCAACCAACCAACCAACCGACCGACCGACCGACCGACCGACCGACCGATCGATAGGCCCCGCCTACTGGATTCAGATCCAACTCTCTGACTTGTCAAAGTATTATGCCCGTGGCTTTCACACGTCCATAACAAATCAGTACAAGCCCTGCAATGCTTCTTTGAAGGCACTGCATTTGCGACGAGTACTGACTGGACTGCATCGTGAGTGCGAGCAACATTCGTGGGCTCTGTTAGAAGGAGAACTGTTGAAATTTTCTTTCCTTTTTTTTTTGTTCGAGTACCCTAACATTAGCGCATTACTTGGTAAAGGGGGGAGTGCAAACAAAACAAGGGCAAGCACAATGTGAGATCATTATGTATGGGTAGTATAATAATAAAATATCTAGAGTGTTATGAGACATCTAGTAGAAGAACGATGGAACCGGCTCCATTAACGTCTCTCTCGTAAAGGTGATGAGAAGATAAGGTTACGCAATTATATATGTAACATATGAAGATATACAATAAAATTGAAGATATATCGCTCGCCAAACGCACGAAAGCCCTGATCATACCTTTATTTCAATAGAAGTAATAAGTCAATCGATAATCTCCGGCACCAGTCGCAAGTTGCAAATTCGAGACGATACCCGACGGCGCATGTTTATCATACTGTCATTGGAACCCGGTACCGCATTTCAGCGCTCGTGGCAGCAAGCACTTATATTCACTATTTTTCGGTGCATGTCATTATGAGTGGATGCGAAGTCGGTTGACTCTCTCGCTCTCTCTACACATGCACGCGCTACCCGTGCGGTCGCTGCATGCCAGCGTGCCCCATAGGTATACACACTCTACGTCTCGTTCGACTGGCGCGTGCCTTTTGGGCGAATGGAAGTGGGGGGGGCGGGGGGGGGGGGGCGTGTCGCAAACGATCCATGTGCGCGCAGTGGCTCGCATTCGTTATTCACGTTGCATTTGACATTCGCGAGAGAGGCATGCTTCGCAGGCGAAGCCGCCTGATAAACTCGCAGTGCGCGCGTGCATATTTTATGATGCGTACGCGCACCCTTTGTACCGATCACTGTGGGCCGTGTGGAACTTGCCAGATGCCTCCTGGAGTCCCGCTGCATGCTTCCGTTTGATATTTAGTACTTTTGACGTCTTCGGTGTGCCATTAAACGTCAGTCGATGTTTTCCCGTGCGTTCACGTGCCACAGTTTGCGTATGCATGGCTCAAGTCCTTTTAGAGAGCGCTCGCTCATCTGTCCTTGCGGAAATGTGAAGCATAGCAGCTGCGTCGAGAGCAGGTAATTAATAATAATTGTTCGGGTTTTAGGTGCAAAAAACACGATATGATTATGAGGAACGCCGTAGTGGAGGGCTGCGGAAATTTCGACCACCTGGTGTTCTTTAAAGGGACACTAAAGAGAAACAATGAATCGGTTTAGATCCATAAACTGTGCTCTGAGGACTCTAATGCTGTTAATTTCGCCATCATACGTTTGTTAATACAGGAGAAAGTCAAGTTCAAAGCATCATTTTTAAATTTCGCGCCGAAAGCTCCCCGCGTGACGTCACTGATTTCAAAGTGTATTTATCGTATTTTGGCGCCATTGGCTCAACAAAATTACCCCAAACTTGGTATGTTAAGTCGATGGCCCCCTCAGAGGACAATGTACTTCGTTTGTACCGATAAGGAACTACGTAGTCCCTAGTAGGCGTCGTCAAAACATGTGACGTCAGGGCGAATGGTGCGGAAACTTCTAGGTGGCGTCGCCACCCACATTTTGTTTTTTGCTCGTTTTCTCGCTTACTAAGCGTCGTCTCGCAGCAAGCGTGGTGTTTTTGGCATAGTGAAAGAGTATTTTACTAATATGAAAAAAATCGTTTTGCTCTTTAGTGTCCCTTTAACATGGACATAAATCTAAGTACACGGGCCTTAAGCATTTCGCCCATATCGAAATGCGGCCGACATGGCCGGGATAAAGCATGCTTTATAATTGTCGGTGTAATAATTTGTGGGGTTTTACCTGCGGCATGATTATTAAGCACTCCGTAGTGGAGGGCTCCGGAAAATTTGACCATCTGGTGTTCTTTAACGGGCACTGACATCGCACAGTACACGGGCCTCCAGCATTTCGCCACCATCGAAATGCGAACCGCGGCGGCCGGAATCGAACCCGCGCCTTTCGGGTCGTAGCGGAACCGCTATACCACCGCTATAGCACCCCGGGGGACAAGAGAAAACAGCTAATTAGCTAGATTGTTGTAATGTCGTGTATTATAATGCATCCTCTAATTTCCCATCACCATGTGATCACATACTTGTGTGGTGTGGCAGGTAACAGGAATGTTAATTCCGCCACCCTTCTAACCTTTCGTCTCATTAACTACTCCCTCCAGTTTCCTTTTTAAGCGCGCAGCCTTCGTTCAACGGCTGTGGCGCTGACCTGCTGGCATGGATGTCGCGGGTTGGATTCCCGGCCACGGCGGCCGCATTTAGGTCAAGACTGAATGCGAAAATGCTCTTTTGCCGTGCTTTGGGTGCATGTTAATGAAATCGAGATGGTCAAAGCCAATACGAACCCCCCCCCCCCTCCATAACGGGACATTTGTTACATTCCGTGCGCTGGTTTCGGTATTCTTAACTATGACTCAGTGTGATTGTTTTTGGTGGTTCGTATATTATTCAGAATATACGTTAGTACGAACTCAGGGTTTATAACTTCTTAACAAATGAAAATTAAGCGATGCCTTCCGGAACGGGAGCTGTCTAAGATATGCGTATCTTTACACCGCGGTCGAGGTGGCGTTTGCAGTTGTTTCAGCTTAATAAAGACGATAAATGCATATATACATTTACACGTATTAAGGTCTCACACATGAATCTTTTTCCCCGTCTCTTTCTTTTATTTTGCGTAGCTTGCGTTGCTTCTTAACTAGTGTTTCCTCGTGACGATATTTAACCCAGGTTGGCACGGGGTTTTCCGGCTTCACACGGAATTTTTCGGTCAACTCGTCAAATAATGCTGCGCATTAAAACAACGCCAGGAGGCGGTAAACAAAAATGAGGATATCGACCGATACGACATGCTGTCATAAACAACTAAACAAAGGAAAGCAAATCAGTCAGTGATTCCAACTTTCCGCGTATAAACTTTCTTTGCGCGCTGTTGCCGATGCTCGTCGAATATTGGACGCCGTCACGCATAAAAATGTCAGAGTTACGCAAGGGTGGCACCAGCTGGAGCTGCATGCCGGGGGACGCGCACGAGGGAACGCGTATGTACAGTACGATACACACGCGCGTCTCGGATGTTGAAACCAGACGAGAAAATTGCGTCGCTGTCTCTCCTTGCTTATAGCGGCGTATGCGTTACACACAAAAACTCGTTCGAGCGTGTTCGGGGGGACGTAAGCACGAGTGCATGCGCGCGCGGCGCAGTCGTATCGAATTTAGTGGATGGGCGCGTGCGACCGTCATTTTCCGCGAGCGCCTAATCTCGATTCGACGTGACGGCCTGCGGGATTCGATCGTACAATTTCTGGGGTGTCGTATTTAGCGATAGGGGCGCTGAAATGTTGCCACCGTGTATCAAACGGGACGTCCAATCAATCAATCAATCAATCAATCAATCAATCAATCAATCAATCAATCAATCAATCAATCAATCAATCAATCAATCAATCAATCAATCAATCAATCAATCAATCAATCAATCAAAAATAAATAAATCATAATTGCAAAAAGAGGCTCATCGAGGTCTGCTTACTTTTATGAGCCAAACGGATCTGGCCAACCGTTTATGACGTTTTTTGGTGTTTTTACCTATTTTTATCCGATACTTCATTGTTTTCTCTGCCTTTCTCTCTTATTTCTCTCCCCTTTTCCTCTGTCTCTTCCCTCCTCCCGAAAGAGTAGGCAGGCGTTGTGCTCCACTACTTGGCAGTTAATTGTCAGCCTGCTCTCTCCCGTTTTTCTTTTGTGTCCTTGTGTAGGTATATCAAATCGTAGTAATAATAATACACAAATATTAAATTATGACAACATTTCATTCATTTAAATTCCTGACCTACATTTAATTTTTTTACTCAAGTAAAATGAAATATAGGAAGGGTTAAGTATGTCTTTTAGAAAAAAGAGCTGCGGTGCGAGCCGCTCGACTTGAAACAACCGGACGTCGAAGACAGCGAAAGAGTATTAGGCCGCAGCTGCTGTATTATGTCATGTATACATAAGGGGTGGATTGATACAGCACTGGGGATATATTGTCTAGTATTGAGTCTTTCCACGGCAGAGGAATGTGCTTATAATTCTGTTTCACCGACCTGTCGGATGTTTTCACTAACACCTGTAGATATATGAAGGCATTGCTGCGAAATCCATTGCCACTGCAGTGCGCGAGTGTGTGTGGTGCTACTGCTACACCTCATGATAACGACGCTGCGCCGTGTTACCTCATGGCACGGCGCAGCGTTTTCAGACGCTACGAAAACGCTGCACCGTTTCACGTCATACATCGCAGAAATTATCTTTTTCTTACCTCAAAAGGCTGCAACAAAGTTTCATCAGATAGCAATAATAACGTTTTTGTTGCAGTAACAGTACGTCATTATTTCATTCATCTTCACACACACACACTTGTATATTGATAATGATGGCGGACACCGTTGTAGATGCCGCTCGCCGTATATAACGCTCACAATATAGCCAGGACGTAAAGAGTGTTTCATTGTACAGGCAGTTTCGTTATACAAACATTCCTCTTGTAGAAGTTCTATGATAGTTCAAGCTGAAGTGCTGCACAGTCTGCGTGGAAGGTTTGCTTGCTGAGTCATCTTCAATTTCCGACTAACAAAGGATTGCCCTATACAGTACTTAGTTTTTGGTGCGCATGAAAGAACTTTGGACGTTCATAATTAACCAGGAGGTCACCGCCGAGGCGTCGACCGAAACACTCTAGCCTCATTCCTCCTACATAGAACTGCAGCACTTGAAACTGCCCAACGCTTCCGGAGTGCCCTCGAGTTAAACAGGCAAGTTTCGTTAACGCGGAGGCGCCGGCCCGAATGCACAAGTGTTTCTTTCGCAGTTGTTGTGTAAGCCCGAAAGGAAGCCATTTTCAAGGAATACCGCGTCGTCGTTTCCGGCAGCCAGATTTAGTAACGACAAGGGAGCTGGACCGTACATCCGTTTCGGACAAAACGGCGGCCACCCTTGGAAGTTTTGGGCAGTAAACATGCCCATTTTGGAGAGAGGCCCCAGTATACAGTTTTCGAAAGACAGGCAAGAAAGGAGAGCGCTGCGAGTGCCCTGTTGCCTTAACGGCGCCATTATGCCTCGTGCGGTGCCCGAAACGTGAGCACATTTATAAACCTTGGTCATCTATCATTTTGGCTCTTTTTTTTGTCTGTGTAGTTGTTATCTATATGTCGCGTGTATAGAATGACCAACGAAACTGTTGTGGGTATGTGAAGGCAGCTCTATGTTTAGCACGCATAAAGAAAACGGTAGATTGTCGCTTTGTTCTTGCTGTTATCGCACACTCCGAAACGACATGAACGTTCAGACTACGACTGAGATTTTTTTTTTTCCGAAGTGGAGACGTTATTTATAGCGTCTCACGTGCGTTTAAGCCCCTGGGAGATTATGCGTTGCCAGGGCGCAAACTGAGCGAGAACACTGACATAGCGATACTGAGTGTTGGAAAAAAAAATATAGCAACTGACAAAATGTTCACATAGTGGGTAAATAATGGTGGGACCTTCACCGTGCGTCTTTTGTTTGTATAGTCTGCACGCGTTCTTAAGACGAGCTTGTATTGCCTCACAAGTGTCGTTGGCGTAGTAGGTGTGACTGCAGAAAAAAAAAAAAAAGATTGGCGAAGCTTTCACTAAGCCGCGCAAGGCTTGAAACAGCAAAACTGGACAATTCTGAAGACTAATATGCTTGTAGCTAGGCGATGCAGGTTGTTTCTAGGTAGCTTCTAGGTCGTTGCTCGGCTTTAGCTAGGTGATGCTAGGTTGTTTCTACGCTGATTCTCAGCGCAGTTAAACCACAGACAGTCACAGACACGACACGCATGTCCAAACTCCAGAGACAGAAACTCGCGCTGAAACCAAGTGTTCGCACCTCTCATAGATCTACGGGCACGTCGTCGATGGCCTAGGCCTTCCATAGTTTCGATGTCTTCTCGCAGCCGCCGTTGCCTTTCCCGTTAGCTAGTATTCTCTCGCTGTACGTACTCGGGGTCCGCGGCTCGCCGCCGTCACTTCGCAGCCATTTGTTGTTGGGCTAACTGTTTCTTCATTTTTAGTGGAACAGTGGTGAGTAGTAGGATTTACCCAATTTATGTGGCACATACCCGTTTATGATGATGATAGTTCTTTTTTTGTTCGTCGGACAAGGAACGATTTGCTTAACAGCTTCGTGGTTTAAAAAAAGAAACGAATATCACGGCATTGAGGGGAATTGCCAGTCTTTCCGACATTTAGTTGTGCCTTGTGAGACAGTCTACTAACTACTCTCAACATTGGACGACGCTTGAGCTTCGCCTTCAAGAGTAGAACGCGATAGCGTGATCGGGCCGCGTGCGCATCGCCTTCTCAATTGCTAGCCTATAGCTTCTGTTCTCGGCGCATGCCTTAACTGGGCCGTAAGGAAGCGAATCACTGTGCGCATAACACTGGCCGTTTCCAACTATCCTAGAATGCCTACTGCAAGCACAGTTGTTAAGTGCCCACTAAGTCATTAATCTTCCTCTTGAAAATTGGCCACGTACCCACTACGCGGCCGTAACGTGCCATCCGCATCCTCGCAGCTGCACGCTTTGTAATGGGTGGGCAGCCTTAAAGCACCCACTCATTGCACAATTCACAAGTTTTGACGCCTGGCGTGATTCTACGCTTCTGCCACGCAATATTACATGCGTCAAGGAGACTCCTTCCACTACATTATATTCATATTGTGTTTCTTTCGGAAGCAGTTTCAAGCAATAGCGCGGTTCTGCGGTAGAACACCCGCTTCCCGCGCAGACGGCCTGGGTTCGATTCTCACTCGAACCTGAGATTTGCATCATTTATTTTATTTGCATCTTTCTCTATTTTTCGGTCACGGACAACATGATGATTTTTCGCTCACAACCAACGACGCCGACGCCTACACCGACACCGGAGTTTCTGCGAAATGATCTCTTTAACGCTATAGCGTTAAGAAGAAAGGCGTCCTCGAGTGCAAATATATGTGGTCCTCGAAGGTGCGCGGTCACAGGCATGTTTGCATGTGCCGTTTTTTAATAACTGATGCTCTCTCTATAGTGGGCTTGTCGGCGATCGACCGTTTCTGATATAGCAATCTGATCTTGCGTCGAAGTTATCGATGTGACTTGACATTTCACGCTGCCACATTTCATCGTTGGCTGAATATGAACGCATGACCGTCGTTGTTGCCTCTGGCAACTGAAATGTTGCGCTGCTATGCATGTGGATGAAGGCCCAATTACCGGCATGGAGGAAGGAAACAGTTAGGAGAGAGCATTTCGCAGTGTGATATGAAGAAAAAGAAAGTAGTACATTAGGTATGCACAGGCCAAGCTTCACTTGTCCCCATTTATCCGATAGGGCAAGCGCTCCTGAACATTTGTTATCTTTGTTTTAACTCTTATTAAGTTACCGTGTAGTTATTAGGCTAACAAAATCCTCACACTCGCTGATGTGGAACGACGGGGCAGAAAACCTACAGCCTCTTCACTCGTTCTTCCGTATCGCAAAGAACTGCGCTTTTGTGCAATCGGACGCGACATCGTTTCGTTCGAAATGACGGTGGCTTCACGCTCGGCACCTCTGCTTCACGGCGAAGCCCAACGCGCCACTTTCTCCAACTGGCGTCCTCGACAGGACGCGTGCACGCGCTGTATCAACTGGCCCCCGCTGATGGGCGTTTAGGCGCGTCCGGTGATTCGGCGGCGGAACTCCGTGACCTGGGCCCTCTCTCTAGTGCCATCGTTAATGCAGCGTTTGGAACAAGCGCGCTGACTTCTCTCCATAAAGTGCCGAGTTCCTGACGTACGTACGCCGCAAGCATTGGCGCTACCGGCATTCTGGAGGTGGCGAGGCTTTTTTATACATTTGTATGTGAGAATGTTCCGACTCATCGGTGTCATGTGCGTTTACTCGCGCGGCGTTCATAAAATTCTGGGTCGCGCTGAAAACATCCTTCCGAGCCCCTAAGTGCTTTTAACGGGCCGCCGCGTCAACCTAAAGCCGTCGACCGAGACGCTTTTTTTTCTTCCAAGCTCTCTCCACCTCCCGTTTGCTGTACGCTTTGCGAGGCTCCGCCGATGGCCGACTCGAAACACGGTCCAACGCCTTGTTTTTGTTTCTCCCGTCTTCTTCGAGGCAGCAGTTATTCAGGCCTAGTGCCGGATGTGTGTGTGTGTGCGTGTGCATCTTTGAGTTATGCGCGTATACAAGCGAAGCTCGTGAGTACGAGAAAGTTGTTTGTCCGCTGGCGCTGAAAGTTTCACTCTAGGCTGTTTTTACGAGACAACCGACCCATCCACCGAGGGTTGAGTTTTGTTTTGTTCGATCGAAGCTGGGAGGGGAAGAGAATGGACGTGCAGAAGGGTAAGGTGAAGGAGCGTGTGACGTCGCTAGGTTTTAAGCGCGAGCCGTGTGGGAACTAGTTGGTCGCCGTCGTGTGTATGCTTGTGTGTTCGACAGGCAGTTTGAAATTTCTGAAAGCACCAGTGCTTTTGGCTTCGAATGAAATATGGAAGTGCCGGCAGTCGTATTTCAAAGCGAACGCCCGAGTTTCCGTCATGCGGCAGAGTTCGCAAGGTCGAGGTAAAAAAGGTATCCTGCTACAATAAGTTGCCGTACCATGCCAACACGAGCGGGCCCAGAAATTTCTTTCGGCAGGGGGGAGGGTACGACAACCCTATGTATGATCGTACATGGGTTTGTATGCGCACACACACACACACACACACACACACACACACACACACACACACACACACACACACACACACACACACACACACACACACACACACACATATATATATATATTATATATATATATATATATATAGAGAGAGAGAGAGAGAGAGAGAGAGTAAAATATCACTTGAACGAACGTCATTTGTACGAACTTTTTGTAAATCTCCCGCCGTCACACAGTCATATTACATAAATGAAGGAAAGAAGTGTTAATTTTAAGGACTCGTTTTTCTGTGTTATACACAATATTAATTAGCACTAACAGACAATACTGCTAAGGAAAGTATAGGGGATCTTATTAGTAGTAAATGTAAGGTAAATGTGAAGAAAGAAAAGTGGACGAAGAGATAACTTGCCGCGGGCAGGGACCAAACCTGCGACCTTCGAATAACGCGTCCGATGCTCTACCAATTGAGCTACCGCGGCGGCCATACCCCCGTCCACTTTATAGGGTATATATGTACGTGGGAGCGTCAGTCAGCGCCGCCAGTAGCCGTGACGGCGAGTGTGGAACACTCTTTTTCTGCCTGTTGGCGTCACGTAGCACGTGAACTTATTACGAGCTGGCAGCTGACCAATAATCTCTCGCACACTACCTGAAAGCGTCAAGTCTGCCAGAACGAGACCCTCGCTATGAATGAAGGAAAGAAGTGTTAATTTTAAGGGCTCGTTTTGCTTTGTTATACACAAAGTTCAGTTGGTAGAGCATCGAACGCGTTATTCGAAGGTTGTGGTGAAGATTCTGGCGAACATCATACTTCAGAAAGAAGAGGAGGATGAAGTAACCCTTGCAGAGGAAGCACCAAGAATTTTAGCTGAAGAAGCATTGATGTACTAGGAAAAGGCGAAGCTTTTCGCTGCCCAGCAGAGTGTTGTGCCGGAGAAGGTTTATGAGAGCTTGGACACAGTGACTCAGTTCATGACCAGTGCAGTCATAAGTGCACAGGTGCAGCAAAGGATTACTGCTTTCTTCAAAACATGTTAAAAGCCGAAATTCAAATAAACAGCATTGCCAATAATAGTTGACATTTCATTTCAAGAACTCTTGCTTTCTTTAGGTCCTGATAACAAGTTGCAATGTAGCTATTTCAGTTCAGCGAACTTTCACTTTAACGAACCTTTTCCTGGGGTCCCTTGAAGTATGTATGTATGTATGTATGTATGTATGTATGTATGTATGTATGTATGTATGTATGTATGTATGTATGTATGTATGTATGTATGTATGTATGTATGTATGTATGTATGTATGTATGTATGTATGTATGTATGTATGTATGTATGTATGTATGTATGTATGTATGTATGTATGTATGTATGTATGTATGTATGTATGTATGTATGTATGTATGTGTGCACGCGTGGGTGCGTGCGCACGGGGTCTCTTAGCGAACTAGGACTGGTGTGAATTTCGATGGCAGGTATAGAGAATCGTATGCTGCAGAGTTAATTGATAGCCAATTTGTCAACTACAACCCTTATTCTTCTAGTCACAGACTAGAAACGTCCTCCAGGGCTATTTGCTGCCGTCAGCAGCTTGAGTGGACCCAGGAGGGTCCAGTCAAAATTCTTCAAGGATCCTGTGGTGTCGATCTAACTTGCACGTCGTCGTCATCTAGATCGAAGCCACATACCCACTGGTGCTTCATTCACTTGCAGTATAATTAATTAATTAATAGTTTATTATTTAATTCATTCATTCATTCGGTCATTCACCCGCCAAGGTGGTGTAGTGGTTATGTGCCCGACTGCGGACCCGAAGGCCGCGGAATCGAAACCCTGCCGCGGCGGCCGCAATTTCGATGAAGGCGAAAATGCTCGAGGCCCGTGTATATTATTTTAAGTGCACGTTAAAGGGGCCCTCCAGCACTTTTTTTGAAGCGCCTACATCGTTGCCGACCGCATCAACTCGTAGTGGGGCTGCTATTACGGGCGGAAATGACGAAGATGAGCGCTGGCCTATGATTGGATAAATGTAACGTTAGAAGTAATAACGGCGTTGCACACAAAGGGGGTTCAGTTTTTATTTAGCATGCTTTTTTTACTGAACACCAACCAGACGAAGTATCTCAGACTTTTTCGGCTTTAAAGGGACACTAAAGGCGAATATCAATTTACGTCAGAGTGAAAGGTCAATGTGCGAGAACGTCTAAAACGTCAATAGTATCAACAGCAGTGCTCTAGTAATCGAGAAATTATGCTAAAAGTAGGACACGATGTGCGCCACGAGTGCGACATTTTGGAAATGATCCCAATGACGTCAAAGAGTCCCGAGTACAACTAACCACTACTAATCAAACTAGTTGCAATAAAAAAAAAAGAACCCTCCGTGCATCAGAAGGCGTGCATCATTAAGTGCTGCTTGTTCGTTTCTGTTTGATCCATAGAAAAATGAACCTCTTGGCGGTACCATGGGGAACGGCTCGAGATGTTCAAAAGTTTCGTTTTCGCCGAGCTGCGCGTCTCAGTGGTAGTTTCGGTATCGCGTACTGCTACTTGTGCTTGGCTCTCGCTATTTTCGCCCTGTCATTACTCTACTTCTTTTGCTGCTGGCCAAGCTAAGCTCCGTTACAGTGAACTATACAGTTTCGGAGTGGCCCGTAGCTGCGTCTCGGCAAGGTTGATGGCCGCTGTTGCGCAAGAAACCGTAGCTTCGGTGGCCGGGCAGTATAGGCGGGCAACGTTGGGCACGGCAACTGCTACGCCAGAAGGTTCAGGCGGGTGATTTGAAGTGCGCTAACGCCGTGCGGACTACTAAAACGTGACTTTCTTTCAAAATAAGCATTTCCTTGGCACGAAACAAACACTACGAGGTTTCTGCAACGCTACTGCAACAATCAACGTCGACTTAATATTTGCCTGTAGTGTCCCTTTAAAACTGCAGCGCCCGGCAAAGAATGCGCCGAACGCCGCGGCGCTGGAGGAAACATGTTGGGGACGCTCCAGGCGCCGTTGTTTGAAGAAATTGAAGGAAAAAAAAATGTAACAGCGTTGACATAGACGCCGTCGCAACAAGAAGGATGACTAAAACAACAAAACATGATAAAGGCGTTCACGATCTGCCTCGTTTCGCACGTGCAGTTCACTCGTAATGCACCACATTGTTTGTAACTATCGCAACGGCGTCATCATTACGTTGTAAAGAACGGGCAACATTGTATGCAAAACTTCCCGTACGTAAGATCTTTCAGTTAATTTCATTGGGGTGCCATCAAGCGTCACAGGGCGAGTGAAACGTGGTCAAGTGACCCAGCGAAAATCGAGTAGAGGGTAGGCCTCCATTTTATTGTATTTTGAGTGTTCTAGGCTGAATAACTTCGGACTGCGTTCCCCTGTCGCTGCCGTTCTTGCTGCACTAATCTCTTCAGCCTTCAAGGGCCCCTAAACCGCCAGCAGACGCTCGCTTGCTCCTCGCCGTGCTTTTTCTCTATTGATAAACAGCCGTGATGACGTCACCTGCTTGATTAGGTGACGTCGCGAGCAAGAGACGCTGTCAGTGGTTGAATAAGAGCCTGTTTTCTGCTAGCAAATGCGCGCGCATTTTGCGTTTCCACCTCGGACGCTGGGGAAAGGCACTCGGGGAGGTGGATAGACGAGCCGACGAACGCAGCCTAGCGAAGGAAAGAGCGAAACGAAAACGTGCGTGCAACTCCGCCAGCGTTCGCTGTAGTCTCGTGCACAACTGCAACGCCACAACTAAATTTCGACCTCTGGGTGGTTTAGGGGCCCTTTCAGTCTACGCAACCCGAAAGTAAAAAATATATAAAACAATGAGGTCCGGAAAAGTGTTTAGAAGGTCCCTTTAAAGAACCCTAGGTGGTCGAATCTTCTGGAGCTCTCCACTGCGGCGTCTCTTGTAATCATATCCTGGTTTTGGGACGTTAACCCCAATAATTATCATTCATTCATTCATTCATTCATTCATTCATTCATTCATTCATTCATTCATTCATTCATTCATTCATTCATTCATTCATTCTTGTGGCTATTAGTGCTTCTTTTGGTTGAGCCTGCTCCTTTCTTGGTGAGGCATTGGTATCAGATATTCGTAGCAGGCAATCGTAGGCAACACCATTCCAGGCATTTGCCTTTATCTTGCAGTCATTTGGTTAAAGGATAAAATGAAAACTAAGTTTCTCTTCGCGGTACTCTTTACTGCATATGTTACGAGTAAAGCTATTCGAATAGGCAGCCGAACTCTGCAGCATAACCAGATCAACTACGGAGGCTTTTCAGGATGACTTAGGCTAGATGCGCCTCATTGTTTGGCTCCATTAGCAGCACTCACGAAGAATCTGTCGCTCTTTACGGTTGTACGTACGCACCTGAGGGACTCAGTATTGTGCCATAGTCATCAGCTTAGTACTGTAAATCGTCTCTATTTTGATGCGTGAGCATTACTCCTCTCACTGCGGGACCCCGCTATCGTAAAGTGGGAAAGAGAGTGTTCTAGAAGCGTTTGAGTGTGACGAACGAGGCGGCTCAAAGTGAGGCGCCGACCGTCGACAGAACAGAGGGCGCGGTGATCGAAGGGGATAGGCTCGGGGCGCGCGCGGGCGCAGCGCTCGAGGCAAATGTTTCTGCGGTTACTAGATATATTTTTTAAACGTGTGATTGACGCACTGCTGCGTTAACCGAGTATAGCAGTGGTGCGCGATTCTTACTTCTTTGCCAGACGATGTGCACGTAGTCGTGAAGTGTATACCTCTACTCAAAGTACAACTCACACACCACGCAGTTCTCGTCCAGTCGCTTGTCCGCACGATGAAAGTTCCGCTCCCATGCTTTCCTTCGACCAGCACTTTTTCGGGATACTGAACAACGAAAACTTCTTCTCGACGGAGACGCCCGGGTAGCCGGGGCGGCATCCCGGTGCGTAGCAGTGGCGATGCCTTCTAGCAGACATGCCAGACACCTTGAAGAGAACTACAGTAAAAAAAAAAAAACATGCATCTCCACGAAGTGAATCGTGACGAGTGAGCGAAGCTCTGGGTATCGTATGGGTGAGTAACCGTACGCTACCCGAGCGTTGCCCCATATAATGTAAATTGAGTGACATAAAGTGACATAAAGAGTCGACGACAAAGGTAGGTCCTAAGGTCCATAATGTCTATGTCGAAGTCGCGGACTAGTATAGAGGGTTTGTCTTGTAGATGTTCTATGCTGTTCTGTCACAATTATGGTTGATGTTCGTCTATTGTAAACCTTTCCTTTATTCACATACATACATATATGTTTCGATTATAGCAACGGTTTTCTATATAACGTGCCAGCCGACAGTGATAGTTGACGACAATGTGTACGTTGAAGTCTTGTGTCTGTCGCATTCTTCTGTCTTTCGTCGCTGAAATTTTGCGCTATTTAATTGTTCAAATGGAGTGCCAACTAGCCCGAACACGCACCTTGGTACGTTGAAGTCGCCGACTAGTATAAAGGGTTTGCGCGTGTAGGTGTCTTACATTGTTTCGTCGCAATTATAATTGATATTAGTCTATTGTTAAACCTGATGTTTTGATTTTACACGGTGCTGTGCCGTGAGCACGTACAACAACGCACAACTGAAGACGTCCGGAGAGGCCCCGCCCAGATGACCGAAGCGTGGAAGCTGATCGCATCCGCGACTATCAAATAGTCACGCTCATGCGCTCGGCAATGTTCTCCGAGGGCGGGGTTACCGGCCGTCCGGCTCAAGACGTTAGTCCGGAATGTGCACCCATTGGAGCAAGGCTTGTGTGCATTTTGAGGAGCAAATGTCGCGGACTTCTAAAGCACTATTTGACTACAGATGCCGCCCAAGGCCACGGCAACGCTGAAGTCAGAGCGGCTGCGGAGCGAGCGCGGCCACCTGCAGCGAGGCAACGTTGTGTCCTAAGGGATGGCCGATCAATTCATTAAATCGATTAACCCTTAACCGGCTTAGTCATTAATCGCTAGCGATGCGGGTTTTTTCGTCGATTAATCTCCATTTTTGGCGGGCGCTTTCAAAATGGCAGAAACAAACGTTGTGAGACCATATTTATGTGGTTGCTCGAAGAGACACGAAAAAACACAAGTGCGTAACGGCTTCATAGATGTGATTATTTACTTTGTTAACTATTAAATATAATTAGCGCTGCTGACAAGGGAATGTATGAAAAAATGTATGGTATAAAGCCAAACAATACAGGAGTTCAGGGGATGATGCACACTCGAATGAATCAGAAATTGTAGATGTAAATGATGAAAATTATGTATACTCATTTCAAGACAGAAGTAGTATACCCGATGAAAATTTAAACAAAGTATCGTCTTGATAGTCTCTGATTAAGGCAAATCTGAACATGTGCTGAAGTAAAATGCACTTAGTTTCCCTCCTCACTATTCTGTCATTCTGCACGTGTTGCTACAGGCCTGCCACCTCCTCCTCGTCATAACATCCGTAAGCGTACGCACAGGGGAGAGGGGGGGGGGTGCAGGGGAGGCGGCTCAACCGTCTGGGGGCGCCAAGTTGACCCCATATCTTCACTCTGCCGGATTTGTCCCTTCATTGTCTAAAGTACAGGGATGTGGTCATTAAATTTTCGATCATAATGGCAGATGAGGACCCCTGACGTTGCATTCCAGGAATGGATGCTGGGTTTTGCGTCTCTTTTCTCTGGCGCCTTTAGACGCCGAAGCGTGGTTTCTCCACGCCCGGGACCAAAGGCAGGCCGTTGCGAGCAGCGCGTCATTGAATAATTTTCGTTTTTTTTTGTTTCATCCATTGAGTAACTTGTTTTCTTTCGGAGTCTTCAAAAGGGGGCCCGTTAAAGTGTACCAGATGGTCAAAATTTTCGGAGCCGCCCACTACGGCGTCCCTCAATACCATATCGTTGTTTTGTCTATCTCTATCTTTAATACTCCCCCATCCCTCTCCCCAGTGTAGAATAGTATACAAGTTCGTCTAGACTGCTTAATATCCCGGCCTTTCCTTTCTCTCTTGTTGCTTCCTTCTTTCGATGTACAACCCCAACAATTATTATTATTGTAACGAAGATGCTGCTGCTTCTGCGCCGGAGTACTTCCTCTTCGTTGCATTATATGATCTTCCAACAGGAAAGGGGGGGGGCAGCTGCGGTGAAACGTTCCCTTCTTTCTCGAACCCAAGAGCAACGCGTTTTATGCGACCTCGCTTGAGGAGTCAGTTACTCCGCCTCACAACTTTCCTTTGCCTCATTTGCATCTGTTTACTACCAAGCAGAATCTTACAGGACGTGAAATCTGCAAAATAATCTAATTAGCAATGTTTTTCACTGAAAACTCACCTAGACGACTAACCAATCAATCATTCAGTCAGTTACAACTCTCTTACGCAGGAAGACAGTCGCGAAGCACCAAGTATCCGACTTTTGTTTTTCCAAACGGTGTGACGTTATACGAAATGTCAAGAAATAATCAAGCAAGCCTGACGGAACCAAAGAAAGTATACCTACACGCGCAAAGTAATCGTACCAGCAGAACCTTCCTGCGCGAGGTCGAGCAGATTATAGACGAGATGATTCGGGGGTGCCGGACTAGAGGAAATGGAATCATTGTCTTCGTGCCATTGTTCAGTCTTCTATCCCTATATCTGCCTCGAAAGCGAGTGAGTGAGTGTTTGTGCGTGAGTGAGTGAGTGAGTGAGTGAGTGAGTGAGTGAGTGAGTGAGTGAGTGAGTGAGTGAGTGAGTGAGTGTGTGTGGCAGAGAGGGATAAAAAGATACACAGAGCTAGAGCGAATGAGAAAGACACTGAGTGAGAGAAAGTGGAGGGGAGAGTGAGAGTGTTTGGTTCCGAGTGTCGGTGCGCGGGACACTGCTTCTTTCTTTTTCTTTCCACCCCCGCGTGTCCACAACTGCTGCTTCCTGCTACACTCGGAGGAAGCGGGCCGAGTGCCCCTACGTCGCGGAGATCGGATTTGTATTATAGTCATTCGGGATCGAACCGCCATTGTTCTGCGCTTTGCGACCGTGTACGAGCGGGCACCCTCTGTAGCACCGGTCACGTCTTTCTGTTCTCCAGCTCTTTTATCCCTCTGTCCAGTGCGCCCCCGATTCTCGTTCCTTCATTGTCTTCTAACTGTCGAGAGCGCCCGCCTCAATGAGGAAGACCGCGGCGACGGCATCTGTTTGGAGGCTAGATGGAGAAATAGAAATTCTCCTACACTTGAATTATCTGCTCTTTAAATGTGATTATAGAAAGGTATTGCAGCAGAGAGATGATTACTGAGTCTAAAATAATTTCATACGCACGCGATGGACATACATACACGAGAAATTCTTTGTATATGCAGTGGAATCTCGTGGATACGTTTTCCACGGGAACCGGGAAATAAGTATTAACCAAAGAGGTTAGATACTGGAGGGAAGTATGCATACTCTGCCAGCAACTCACTTTTATTGAGCATAATTGGAGTATTTGGTCAATTTTGCGCTGCACTTTCTTCTTTTGAACGTGTCGTAGTAAATTCTTCTGAATTGTAAAAAAGAACTAGCACACTGAAGAATAAACGTAGAATTTCTAGATATATCGGTCAAGATCCTCTTTCGCGCTCGAATTTTCGCTCACGGACAACGCCGATTTTCGCTCACAACCAAAGACGCCACCGCCGACGCCGACACCGGAATTTCTGCGAAACGATCTCCTTAACGCTATCGCGTTAAAATTAAAGTGTCGTCGTTCCTACCGAAAACTGACCTACGGTTAAGCAGTGATGTCAGAATCTCGAATGAAATTTGCCAGGAGATTCAAGTTTTCGACTTAAAACCAGCGACACGAACATGTACATTAACTGTCTGAATGGCGCGAAAAGCGTTTGACGTCGCGGCAGTGAGCAAGTGGGATTGAATGAACGTCTATGCAAATTCTCTCAGGGTGGCACAGTGATGGCTGTGCGTGGAGCTTATGTTTATTCATAGGTCGTAACCGACTATGGAAACAAAGCACAGCGTTAATGGTCGTGACACCGTGGCCTAACCGCTACGTCCTACGCCAGCGCACTGCGACATCTCCTAGTATTCCAACCGCCACCCCACATGCTCCGTATATTTTGGAAGCGCAGGACGTTTTTATTCAGCGAGTGTTGACACAACACTTACGCGAGCCCTTTTGACGACGTACATTCAATTAAACGCACCTTTCATATACAGAGCGCCAGTTCTATCTGACCGAAAGCTTACACACAGTGCAGAAAAGGTCGAGCGAAATAGAACTGAAGGGCGGCCAGGTTTCGGACCGTGGTTTGATATTGAATTTAACTGAATGAAGTCTATGTTTAGGCTTCGAAATACGCTACACTCTCCTTCGGGCGGCCCCGACGGCGGGCCTTACAAAAGGCCATTTTGTGGGGCGGACACATGAAATGGTAATTGTTGTTTCAACGGCCACAAGCCGTTGCAAATGCAGCGCTGCGGTTCGTACTTGGTCACGGAACTTTGAAAAGTGCTGAAAGAGACGCCCACACATGATTCCAATGAAGGGTAAGCTTTTGTGTCAACCATCTGAATTTGTTGCTTCAAAAATAGCGACCACCCTCAGCACGCGAACAATCGACCTCAAGCTGTGAGGTAATATAATATAATATTGGTCAGGGTTTTACGTCCCAAATCTACGACATAATTATGAAAGGTGCCGTAGTGGAAGGCGCCGGAAATTTATACGACGTAGGGTTTTATAATGTGCACCTAAATATAACCACCAGGGCCTCCGGCATTTCGCCTTGACGTGGGGTTTTATAATGTGCACCTAAATCGAACCACCAGGGCCTCCGGCATATCGCCTCCGCGGAAATGCGGCCGCCGCGGCTGGGATTCGAACCCGCGACCTTCGGGTCAGCAGTAAAGGGGACTGTGAGAACCGTGGGATTTAGAAACAGATGCCCTACACAGATGTTTGCAGTGATCCACAGTGCGTAATCTCACGAAGGATGTCACTGGATCCAACGTTTCCACAAGGAGACTCGTCTTCTTTAGAGCCTCAGCTCAACATTTCCAACATTTCCAACAAAAAGTCCCAACATTTTTCACTTCTTCCAAGCACTTCCGGTCGAGCACTTACTTCCGGTTTTCCGAATATTCAGAAAAAGTCTTCTAAAAAATAAAACTGGCACGAAATCGCTGGTTCTGGTTTAAGTTACAATTACGTCGGATACATATGACATAGGAGCATAAGTATACTTAAAATAGAGGCGAATGAACTGTCAGAATAATTAAGCAAAATTAATTGAATGGGTTGAGGCGACAGACAGCAAGAAAACCGCTTCGCTCCCTGGAGCGGCCGTATTCCCTTGCGCTAACATGTTGTACAGTAACGCGAGGTCGGATCCTAAATGAGTTAGATGCTACACTCTAAGACAAAAATTGACCGCGTATCTGCGTGCTTCGCTGCAAATATCGTCGAAAGACGATAGTCTTCTGCCGGCCGTACTACATGAGTTCTGGTCTCATCTGCGGCCACCCGTGATGCTGTTCCCAGGGCCAATGCCTGGTGGCAGCACCATATCGTCGGCAGAGGGCTTTTTCATGCATAGCGTCGCATTTTCATCGCAGCCCAAGAAACACTAGGGTCTCTATAATTACGTATCTATGTATTTTCTAGCAAAGGAACACACCGCCTAATGCTTACGTATTGATGTTGCGTCTCAGATACGCGTAATATTTGTTTTTCATCAACAATGTTCACAAGTATGAACGCAGCTACCACTTCAAAATGGCTGGGCGTTCAGCAAGTGCTTAAACTTTGGCCGGGTGACTGGATCGTGTGGCAGGCAGACAGAAAGACAGACCAAAATTTCTGCGTTCAAGTATCTCAAGAAAGACTATCGTCTTTAAAACTGAGTGTTCAGGGAGTATTTCTGCCACACAACTATAATTGTCATCTGCCT